>NW_015090842.1:17012151-17073781 GCF_001431845.1 Calidris pugnax
CCAGCACTACATCAACCTGTCTTTTGAACACCTCCAGGGATGGGGCCTCAACCACCTCCCTGGGCAGCCCATTCCAGTGTCTGATAACCCTTTCAGTGAAAAATTTTTCCTAATATCCAGCCCGAACCTCCCCTGGTGCAACTTGAGGCCATTTCCTCTTGTCCTGTCGCCTGTGACTTGGGAGAAGAGACCGACCCCCACCTCTCTACACCCTCCTTTCAGGGAGTTGTAGAGAGCAATAAGGTCTCCCCTCAGCCTCCTCTTCTCCAGGCTGAATAACCCCAGCTCCCTCAGCCTCTCCTCATAAGACTTACTCTCCAGCCCCCTCACCAGCTTTGTTGCTCTTCTCTGGACCCGCTCCACCACTGGACTACCGGGGTAAGAAGGCATGAGCTTCTCTAGATCTTCTCTTTGCCCTACATGGATACCACCAACGTCAATGTAAACTATGCCAATAATTCTACATTGCACAGTCCAGAAAAAAAAAGGAAAAGATGTAAAGCCTCTCATCCAGTGCAAGAAGAGGTGAGAGAAGGTCTCTTCTGGTTGGGACTGCTAAGGTCACAGAATTTACTCCTGGAAGAATCACGTTCAGCGAAAGGATGCAAAATTACGAGGCAAAACGGGGTTGCGACACAAACCACTTGACGCCATTGAGGGGGCACTCACACATGTACACAACACTGGCCCAGCCCATGATATTTATTACATATTTCTGAGCAACTTTCATTGTATTCAGTGTACACACACTCCATTACTTTAGTTTTCAGGCATAACACTCCTGACTCTCGAGTTTTGTTAATCTGATCTGTCTTCAGTAGTCACCCAACACGTCCAGCACACACCAAATCCCATGCGAAACGGGATCTGAAAAGAAGTATCATATTCTTCAAGACCCGTTGTAGGCAGTCCTTCCTTCTTTCTATCTATGGAATTACTGCATTCTGCACCTCCTCAACAGTGAACAGTTTGTGCTTAATTCTGTATTAGTGCTAGCTACTCTCCATGACCTCCAAGGAAATATTAAAATTTGTAACGAAGCCAGCAGCCTGCAGAATTCCAGAGAAATATTTGGTGTGTGTTCATTTGTAAATCTTTAATTAATTTTCACTTGCCAGAATAATAAAAAAGAAAAAAAAAGATTTACACAAAATCATAACGCGACAACACGTTGACCTTTATTACAGTCCAGCAGTAAATCTGCATTCTCACTATGCCGAGTTTAGCAAAAGGTCCTAATCAGGAAAAAAATACAGTTGATGTAAAATATCCGCTCAAGCTAAACATTCACTCTGCCTTCAAGATGCAATACAGAAACTAATTCTAATTGTAACCACTGAGTTTAAAATGCTAAGTATGATAAACTGACTCACAGCTGCATCTCATCACCGCGAGCATGAACGTTGCTGCTCAAAGCTTAGAGAAACCCAGGCAGGGAGAACCCCCCAAAGCCAAAAGGGAAACACAACAAGAAAGTGGAAAGTGTCCCCTACGTCCCCCCTCGCTGAGATCACAGCCCTACAGTGCACATAGATTGTGGGGAAGACTCCATACAGCCTTGGTTTTGATTGTTCTAATTAACAGGAATGCTCACTGGAATTAGTCTAACAGTCCCCATCACTCAGCACCCACATCATTTCCCGGCACCAGGATGGTCCCTCCCCATTCCGAAGGGGTCAGAAACAGCCCAGGAGCAGGAGAACAGGCCCAACCTGCCCCATCACTATGGCCAACAAGAGCACTGGAGAGAACAAAGTCTTTTTATGGCCCCGTATTTCTGAGTACAGTCAATGTAATACATCCCTATCCCTTCTATTATGAGTTTAAAATAAAACATCATCAATTTCCATTTATAAAGACTTAGCCCACAGAATACACAGAACATAAGGAACTGTATGGGTTTTCACTGCTGACATACTGCATCTGGCTCCCTTTCCAGGCTACTCTCAACGCTGCACTTTCAGAACATCCTGATGGCTGTCACAGGCGGGTCCCGTACTTGAAATACAGACAACCAATTCCTTCTAAATGCTGTAGTTCACCCCAGCCAACACAAAGGGCTATCAACTCCTGATGCCAGTGTCCACTGTATAACACATTTTTGAACTTTAGCAGCACTTGGGATGCGTGTGATGCCAACGGATCTGGACTTCCAAATCCAATCCCAAAATTAAAATTCTGTGTTTATAAAGCCTGGCTGCTTCTTCATACGGGATCTGCTCACGCACAGAACAGTATTGAGCTGTACATTAACAACCACGTTTATCTTCCTGAATCCACCAACATTAAACCCTTAACCGTTTGCCAACTGCCTTAGGGAGCTGAATAACAGCATATTATTGTTTGCTGTGTAACGCTGACAACACGTGTCACCATTCATACAGGACACGCCTGCACACGAGACAGAACATTGGTCAAGCTACAACCCCAAGGAACCATACGGATCTTCTGAGAGGTCAATTCAAACCGATAGAGGACACAAACCCACACCCATTGTGCTGTGACAGAGGATGGAACCACACCTACCATGTGCAATCCATTGCTGTGGATGACGCCGTCCTGCTCCATGAGGTTTCGGGATATCGTGATCGAGGGAAGATCCAGGCTCTGGGGGGGGAACTGAGGTGTGAATTCATTTCCTTGGGCGGGCAGCTGGTCACCGAGGCCCTGAAAGGGCAGCAGGATATCTGCCATCCCCAGCGCGGGGTCCGACTCGGGCGGGGGGGTAATGGGTGGGATCTCAAACTCCTCGTCCCCGAGGCTGGGCGTATGGAACGTCTGCTAGAGAAGGACAGGACAAGGCAAACCACGTTAGGACACGTCGCTCTCATCGGTCACCTCCCCACCTACAGCCCAAACCCGGGGCTGGTCCCATCCGCAAGCTCTATACGCCACAAAATCTTTTAAGTTTCATAAACTGAAGGGGTTTGCGGATCATTCTGATTAAAGATTTAAGCCTCATTATCATATGGCTTTAATGAAGTATCAGTATTAACAGTTTTTTAATGCGTACTTAATTAGCAACATCTGTCTTTGTTGTTAGTCTGCATATCAGCTACATTGGATTTGGCTGTATAACAAATTGCCACTTTATTGATATGTTAGTAAAATAGCACAAACAGCTTACATTATTCTCATGCTTCATAAAATACCGACAATTCTGTAGTGCACACACCCCATTAATTCAGCACTGACCACTTCACATCTTCTCTTTCCTTTTTATCCACTAATAAACAGGAACTATCATAATTCTGGTCTCTGTTTCTTTCCCGTCCCACAAGTACGACGCACCCTTTCAACCAAGGGTTGTAATTTGGAGGAGAGACATGAATGATGAAAAAAGAGAGAGGGGGTGGTGATCACAGCAGCTTCCAGGGCTTTCCGAAGCCCGCCAGCTTTGTTTGAACAGCAGGTTTGTTCCGAACTAAAACACCTGTTAAGATGCCTTGAGCAAAACATTTACTGCCAGTGATCTTCAGGGTCTGTGCGTGTTTGTGCGGGCACATGTGCCTGTCAAAGATAATCTTTATTCAAGTAGAGTCTATATCTGGCTTCAACATTGCTGACTTTTATTCGGGGAAACAAATGAGCTACGCTTATTCAAATTTTCTTGCGAGTTAAATGAACTTTCGTCTATTATTTCAGGTCCGCTGCTGCTTAATAATAGAAATTCAGGGCTTGAAATTAGGCCATTTTAAATGTACCCAAATCAGGGCTGTCTTGATCAAATTGGGCAGTTGGCAATCCTAAAATAGGCACTTTTGTCTTGTTCCGGACATGCAAGGCTGCTCTGGGATTTGTTTGTTTGCATTAGTTCAGGATTCGAGTTGGGAGGTTGGGGGGGGAGGGGGGGAATTGTTTTATGTATTATTTACATTGTTTGAAAGAGTGACTTAATGCCAGTTAATTTAAAAATGATATGTTCAGTGAAAGATCTCATTAACTGCTGCAAATTGTCATCCTTCAAACTGTTAATGATGATATAAATTAATAACCGCTCGAGAGAAGATGGGAAACCGAAACACGAGGAAAAACCTTTGCTCGCACAGAGAACCTGTCAGCTGTCATTATTGGTCTCACACCAGAAATGATGAGGTCCCAGCCTGCTGCAGTCTGGGTCTGCTGAGACTCTACCCATCTCGCTCGATCTGCGGGGCTGGAACTTCATTTGGGACGCGAAAACCCGGATTTGGGAGAGGTTTGACTTCCCCCGCTGCTGTATTACAAAAGGTGTGAATTTTTCTTCCCCCGGCCCCCTTAGCTCAGGAGCACAAAAGGATGGATTGGCCAGGAGAAGTGGTTGGCTAATGAACATAACCCTATGGCTGCATTTGCAGTTATTTTGGCACTAATGTGGTCTAGTAACAGATGCAACTGTAATTTGTGACTCATTTGCTACCCCATTACTGCTTAATGAAATCTAACATATCACATTAACAATACGAATAAACACTCATTCTTGATATGTGGCATTTGGCTGTTTTCATTACCACTGTAATTAACACTTGAAATATTATTTCAATAAATATTTAAGGTGCTCTAAAATGGGTCGTAGTAATCATGACATAGAGACAGAAAACATAAAGCAAATGTGTGGTTTCTAAGCCTGAATGTGCTCGAGGATTACACTCTTAAGGCATTATTTACAGGAATAAAATGGGTTTCTAGCTCAGCAGTGCTCAGGCCCAAAATTGTAGCGAGAAAGCTACGTTCACGTTAATGTAAAAACACTATAATTAAATACTTTGTAATGCCATAATTGCAAAGTTAGGTTCACGCTTTAATGCAAATGCTAACACTTAATCATATTTTTATTCCTTGTTCAAGCAAAAGGACTCAATGAAATCAGTATTATTATAGTACATTTGAACCTCTCTTTACTTGACATATTTATGAGATAGTAGCAATTATAAGAACTGGATCTTTTTTCCACATCTAACAGAATAACTCCAGGACAGCTGTGTAAATATATAACACAATATAATGAAATAATAATACAATATTTTACTTAGGAAGAAAGTGGCATTCATCTTAACACTTATAGCTTATTACAAATAGGAGAGTAAATTGATGAATACCTTCATGTTTTAAAATGTGAATTTAATTCTCACAACATAACTTGTCCAAATATGTAGATATCTTTTTTAAAAAAACACCGTATAACAGACCTAAGATTGAGGATAAAATAGATGTAATCTAAGAAGAGAAAAAGCCCCTTAGTGAAGTAGTCTTAAATCCAAATCACTGGGCTATTCAGCCTGTAAAAGGACCCTGAATAGTATGCAATTTGGGATTGCAGAAAGGTGCTGTTATGACCAAAAGATGGGATAACATTTGGGGGATTTATCTTACCAATCACATTTTTTAAAGTTATTAACTTTTCAAATATTTATATCTTACACATTTAAAAAAAAAAAAAATGTGTGCATGGTTAAATGCCATCTGTACTGAAATGTTCAAAACATTTGTTCCTTTTGATAAAAATGCAAATCTGGAGAACTGTTGTATCAACATATAACAGCCAATGTCTGACACGGTGAATTATCACAGCTGGAATTAAATTGTCTCTGAACAGCTGCTGGCAGCAGAGCTTTCATCAATGTTTGATTCAAATGTAGGAAAGAAATTCTACAAAAAGAAACATCATGTTGTCATTACAGATGGGGTTTGTGTTCATTATCACAAATAACACTGGAGCTAGTGCCAAACAATATTCCCTTATCTAAGCAGTCTTGCTGGGTAAAAAGAGATGGTGACCATTGTACAAATGATCATAAAATACGACTCTTAATTCTAACCTACATATTTATTGTTACACCTTTCGGCTTATTTTCTCCAAGATCACTTTTTAAAATGTGCACAAGAATACCTGCGACTGAATCACCCCTTTACGGCGTGTAAAATCAAGGCTGCCCAGTTTTCTAACCTTTTTTCACGTGGAGAAGATAATTTATGGCATACTCCCTAAATAAATACTTAGTTGTTCTTTTCCATATTGCCATGCACGTTACTAGACAGCGCATCTTGCGCCTTCCATCCTTCTCTCTGGAATAAGAGCCCCTGAGTTTTAGTGATGGACAAAAGGTGTTTCTGCCTGGGGCTGGGGGATTAGCATGTTGATGGTGTGTTAGCTGCTGTAAGAAATATACAGCCACTGTCCTGACCCTACCTTTCTCCTCTTTCCATTCTCAAAGGCGGAGATCAAACACATTTTGGTTTCCTAACTTATACGAGTATTAAGAACCCGAATTAAAATGTATCTATAACAAAGATTAGCACATTAGCTAGTAATGACTATAACTTAGCTTGCTTTCAAAGTGTGCACCTACTGTGTTTTTTATTTGTTTCCTTCTGTTTATAATTTTTTTCATACCTAAAGCAGATTTGTTTCTATTGACATGCTATGTAAGTAACAGCCTTATGGACAGCTAAATTGACTAGTAATGGAGAGCTGTCAGGTTATTTTCTTTCTCATTAAAGTCTTTATTTTGTGCTCCATAAAACACAGAGAAATTCGGCGCTTCACTCTTCATCCATTCAAAGTCTGTTAAATTATCACAGCAAACAGCATAATATGAGCATAGATAAAAAAAGAAAAACATCTACCTCATTTGCAGCAAGAAATGCATTGTTTGCCTCTGCCATGTTCATGTAGTTGTTATTGTTTCCAAACTGAAAGAAAAATAAATATTTGGATTTTAATGCATGCCACGATAAACAGAAAAAGTTGGGGGGGGAAACCAACAAAAGAACAAACAGATAAGATGTAATTTTGCAGATGTTCTTTGAAGTCAGCACTAGACTGGATTCAACATTATTATCATTACATACTCTGCATCCCCAGGTCTGCACATGGAATAAACCCAAGTGTAGCTCTTGAACGTTCTTTGTCCATGTAGCAAAGCCACCCCACAGTCCTAGAGGTGACTTTGGAAATTAAGTCTCCATTAGAAAGAAACTATTCTCCAGCAAAGACATTTAGAGTCTACTACATCTTTCCTGACGTGTTATAATATTTCTGCAGATGATCCTGGTCCTGGGGATTGCTGCAGCTAGAAGTAGCTGTTGTGTCACTATCCCAAGTAGACCTCCTTTTAAAGAGATGAAGGTCGGTAAGGGAAAGAATGAGAATCTGCAACGTTGTTCTTAAAATGCCATTGTCTCCACAAAATTAAAAAGCCAAACAATGCCCCTTTGTCTATCCTTCATTCCAGTTGGGCTCCCCCGCCCCCAGTGAACATTAACACCAGAGGATTTTGCAAATCAGAGAAACTGTATCACAGCAAGACCTTGAGATCTACCCGGGGTGGTGTGGGCTGAGCGCCCGCTGGCTCCCACTGAGGTGCGGCTCCCATCACACACCAGTGACCTAAAAGGATCCTCTCGGATGCCACAGAGTCATTTCCTCCAAATTCTCAAGTATGAACATTTGTTGAAGAGATAAGTACTTTTTCTTTTACAGACCGAGCATAGAAAAGAAAGAGATGATCAGCATTTGGTTAATTGGCGCCTGGTGTCCCTTAAACAGCACTTCCAAAAGGCAGGTAGAGTCTGGTAACTATTCCTGCACGTGTTCCCGGAGCAGGCAGGCATCCAGAGTCTTTGCTTCAAGGAACAGACACCATGCATGTCACACAGCTACTGCTAACACACTAAATCATGGGCTTCCACATTTCTATTGTCCTTGCAGGCTGCAAAGTAAGAGCATCAAATGAGAGAAACCCCCCCCGTGCTCTCCCTGCCACATCCCTGCTGCTACAGCCACACGAAGCATTCTCCCCTGAACTCCCATTTCCAAGTTCTGTAAAGCAATATATTTTTTTTCAGGAAGGCTTTCATTTATCTTGCCAGATCTTGGTGGACCTTCCTTCCCCCAAGCCACAACAGCAACCACCACCACCAGCAGCACAAGCTCTGCAACAAGCGCGTGAGGATGGGCAACCAGGCACCTGAACAGACCCCTTCCTTCCCAGCAGGAAATTCTGTTGTGTTTCCAGAGGAGCTGAACCTGCCCTGAAAGGGAACCCACTTTGCTCTGGCTCAATTCACTACTGCAGTACTTGGTGCCTGATTGCCTTCTGCAGGGAAGAGCTTCAGACCCTGACTCTCTCCAGCTCCTCCAGCATCCCCGAGCAGCTGAGGGGCCAGAGAGATCCTTTCCAGAAAGGCCCTTTCCTTGAAAACTCCAAAATCAATTTCTGTAAATAAGACCAAAAGTTAAAAAGGCGGGGGGGGGAAAAAAAAAAAAAAAAAAAAAGGAGAAAACTATAGTGATACAGTGATATTGGATGAAAAAAGGAAGAGGGACACAAAGAATCGGAGCCTCATGTACCTGATGAATTGGTCTGACTTGACAGAAACAGGACACCAACAAAATCAGAAGACAATCATGGGGAGGAAAGAATATGAGATGAGATTGCTCACTCTGAAGTATGGGATTCCATTTGTGTACTTAACATGCTGAATCTTTCAACCTATAACACATGTTTAGCAACAGAGGCCTTAGCACAATATGTAGGCTGCCTCATAGCTATTAAAACTCTGTTAGCCCCAGCTATGCAGATACTCAAGTAATGTCATCCATTTTTTAAAAGCCCAGATGTCACCCCTTTTTTGGAGATTAAAAAATTCAGATAAAATTGCACATTCAAATTACTGTTTTGGCACATAAGGATATGTGTGTGTGGATTTGTTGCACAAAGACACAGAACTTCAGCTCAGCAGTGAGGTGGATGGGATAGATTTTTTTTCATGTCAGCGGCAAACTAAGAAGGATTTACATGAAAAACTCCAATGGCTCCAATAGAGCTGTTCTTTCTACAGTAAAAACAGAAATGAAATCAGGTTTTCAAATTATACTTAAGTACAAAGGTATAATAGGCAAGTATAGCTCTAACACTGGATAAATAAGTGGGCACAAATCCTATCCTATTTTAATGAGCTCAGCATCCTAAGGGCTCCAGTGCCTCAAAATGGAAATGCAGCTGATTTTTACCTTGAAGAGTAAAAGTCTACATACATTGTTTTGATCTACATGGATTCCTCACACCACAGCAGCTGCTGTTCCGACTGCCAAGTGGACTGTTTTGGCAGGGGGTTGGAGGAGATGATCTCCAGAGGTCCCTTCCAACCCCATATCATTCTGTGGTTCTGTGATTCTTCCTTCTTACTTTATTAAAGTAAAACAAAAGGGAAAGTGACAACATAATTTCCCATTTTATTAAGCCTGAGGAAGCAAATGATGTAATGAGGACTGTCAAAGCGAAGTGTCACAAGTACATAACATATCCTTACATTCATTCTGCTCTTGAGCTACAATATTTAAGACCCTATTGTGTACGACTCAGGCACTGATGTCAGAACCCAGCATATTTAGGCTTTGGTTAGTATGGATCATAACTAATATTATTTAAATTTATTTTTTTGTCCCTGAATTAGAAATCCGTTGAAGGCACACAACAATTATCAGAGAGTATTTCTAAGATTAAACTTCCTTATTATCTAATGGTACCTATAACAACAAAAGAAAATAAAATGGTTATTATCTTAAGGACCTAAACAATTCAAAAAACAAATTAAGCTTAGAGTGAAATAAGAACTGGGTTAGAAATCCTCTTCTGAACAGTTAGTCTGCGAATGTAATTACTGAAGAAACTACAGCTAATCAGCTGTGAATTGTATCCATTAATTAGTATTTGCCCTGGAGAAATGAGAAAAAATCAGTAACAATGTTAACACTGCAATGCACTGATGAGTACTGAAACACAGGGCCCTCAGCGTTTAGTCAAGCAGGTGGCTCCAATGGTCCAAGTAATTTAAAAAGCTCTCACCTGAAGTGCAGAGCTGGAATTACAAAGCACTTCTTGCATATCTTTGTATCTATATAAGGCTATAATTAATGGCTTTTAATTTAGAAACACTTTGTGATCAGCTGGGAACAGTTATAAATCATTCTAAATAGAACAAGGGGTTCTTGTCTATTTTAGTAAAATAATTTGGGAAAGATGCTTTTTTTGTGAAATGACTCTGGTTGCAGTCAACATTTTTCTCCACTTATTTTCTAAAGGAACCCTTGCTCAGACCCCTCAAGCACCCGGGAGCATTCCCATGGCTGACAGCAGACCTTCCAATTCAAGGCCAGCCCCAGCGATGTCCTCTGCCCAGGTCTTCTCCGGTGGGGTCCCACCCTTGGATTTCCCTGGGACAGAGTAAGGTGCAGCACCCAGTCCAGCTATCTTTTTGCTTCGTGCTGGGATGCTTTGCAAATTACTTAGCCATAGCAATTAGCAGATTTTGCATAAACCTGCTAAGATGCATCTTCAGATGCTTTGCATCTGAAGATCTTGGAGCACCCTCACTCTGCGGCTACGAAAGGATAAAATACTTGAGCTTCCTCTGGCAGCATCTACCATTGCATTACAAACCTCTATTTGATGCCTTTGATTCCAGGAGTTCATCAAACTCCATCTTAAGTTCTGAAAAATGTACTAAGCATGAGTGCCACGACTCGCTGCCACAGCAAACCATCGGAAACCACAGGCACGCGCTGATTTCATGAAATGGACTGCAAGCAAACAAAACCTCTTCTGAACTTGTTGTGAATCACAGCTTTCGTTCTTCACGCAAATACTTGCATTAAAACTATGACAGTTCAGTCCTCTACTCTTTTATGTTGCCGGGACACTTGAATCTTGGCCCTGCTGACACCCGTAAGGACCTACACAAAGACTAATGGGAGAGACTGGATGTCTGCTTACTAATACCGTGTATAAAGAACGTCAAGAAATTTGATTATTTCTAAAATAGCTTGTTGAAGCTCTTCTCACAGCTTTGGCTACCAAACCTGAAGCCCAACATCTCACCTCCTTCATCTTCTATACCAAAGGTGTGTATTTGCAATGCTGAGGGAAAAGTCATGCTCTCGGTTCCTTCCCCAACGCATGCCCCAATGAAAACCAAATCAAGCCCTGCCCAGGAGTGGGGATATAAAAACTGTATCGCTGCCCCACTTCTACAAACTATGCGTTTTTATAGCCCAAACCTCCTGGGCCAGATGCTATGATACCTCTTTGGAAATTCATACACACCACCTGGGCGTTCAGGCTACCCTTTGGACTCACCAGAGCTTAAATACTGGTGGGTTACAAAAGGAGAGACTAACAAACAGTTTCTAAGAAGGACATCTGATATGATGAACTCCTCAGAAAACCTTGGCAGTTCGGGATAAAAATCAGTGATTAAATGTCCAGAGTCTGCATTCCTACTGAAAAAAAAAAAAAAAAAAATCAGAAAAATCCCACAAGGGTAAGTAGTGGCTGCTGCCTCGGCCCTTCTTCTGCAACTGGGATGAGTCAAAAGCCACAGCAAGAAATAAAACAAGCAAAATAGAAGTTTACACCAAAACCTCATAATATTAAAAAAGCATAAAAAGTAAAGCAAGTAACTGATTTTCAAGGCACTAAAGACACAAAGAATAACATTTTGAACCTATAAAAGTTAATGAGAATTGTGCTACTGATTTTAATGTAGAAACTATTTTACTTACAACATTCAGTCATTAGTATTAATTACAACCACATTTCTGTCTTCAAATTGACTCAATTATGGTGCAACTCCAATCTGAAAAACATTAGAACTCACACCCAATATTCATTTCCTAGAAAGTGCAAATATGTAAGTAACTTAAAACCAGACATAGAGGAGCCCAGACTTTCACCTGAGCATCTCAATGGGACAAAAATGAATTTTTAAAATACTAGTATTTTAATGTTCAAGAGTAACATTAGATTCATCATGCCAATACATTAGATTTTCTAAATAATTATTTTCATAATATTGCTGCTTAATTTCATAGTTAAACCACAAACAGTAAGAAACCACTGGAGGGGTTATTGTTCCAGCACAAAGCACTATCAAAACCACGGAATGTGAATTAATGTCCCAAATGAAAAATTCAACCAAAATATATCCAGAACAGGAATGAAACACATTTTATCATCTTCTCATAAGTAAACCCAAGACTTAAAAATTTGCTGTAAAGGAATGACTGCAATTCTGTACTCAAAGACTACATATGTTATATCTGAGAATAAAATAATAATAAAAAAATCAAAATAGAGTTATTACAGAATCCGCTCCCCCCAGTTTTGTTTTTTTTTTTTAAATTTTATTAAAGAAAGCCCTATCCCAAGCCTTACTGCAAAACAGAATTCAGACTTAGTTATTATGGCACTACCAGTTCTTTCAAAATTATTAGTTAATGTATAATCAAAATACACATTTAAAGTTTCTCAGGACAGTTATCTCCAGAAAAAATCTCATGGTCTTGATGCCGACCTATTGCCTGTAGAACAAGCTCTAAACTAGTTCTGTCACAGCACTACATATCCGCTGGCATATGTATTTTAGATAGTTAGACATCCAAATTCTATCCTTTCTGATGCCATTTTATCGCTTAGGGAAAATGGCAGCCTCAACTGATCATGCTTCCAGTATTTCTCCAATAAAATTAGAAGCCATATTTTTAAAAATATTGGCCATTAATAAAATCATTCTTTTACAGTGTGAGCATGCTCATATTTTTTTATATAGAATAATATCTTCTTGCACAAATATATATTATGGCAAGGATCTCAGTTCTATCTTCATATTTGGCAAATTAATTCCTCTGAGGTTACGCTATCCTTATGAGTAAAAAGAAAGATAACGATCCCAAAAGATGTAATTACAGACCAAAACTAAATTACTTTGCAGGTCTAAGTACTGTATCTTAATAATTTCACCGGAGAACATCTTCACTGCATTTGGGCAGATTTGATTTTGCTGCCTGACCAATAATTACAGCTCTGGCAAATACAATGTCTGATAAGGACATCAATTAAGAATGAGCATTGTGTTATTTAAAAAAAAAAAAAAAATTCATCATGTTCACAGCCTGTCTGATTGAATGAAATGCCAAATTAAATTAATGGAGATTGCTAAGTCTAGCTGGCTGGTGGGGAACCATGCAGAAAGTGGGACAGCATAGACAATAAACTGTCTGTAATTAAAAGATGAGAAGCTGGACTAATGCTACTTCAGCCTGATTACTCCAAACAAAACAATATACACTAAAATTATTCTGGCAACAGAAGTAGATGGAGTGGGAGGAGAGCTGGGAGAGGGGCCTTTTTCTTTTTTAAATAGTATCAACTATCACAATCTATGAGCAGCAGAGTCGTCATCAGATGTATTAAATTAAATATTGGTTTTTCTCATCAGGAAACACAATTTATTTTCTCAATGAACATAAAAGTAAGAGATGAGAATTCTCCAATCATTTCTGTTGTAGATGGACATCCAGCTAATCTCTGTAGAGGCTTTACTTTTAAGTATGATGTGTTCCTAGCAGGAGCAGAGTGTTCTTTTCTGGAAGAGCAAGTTCTTCATGACAGTTTCAATACTTCAGAAGCAGTAGGTGGTATTCATATTATTTTAGAAAATACAAGTATTCTACTTTATTTTTGCTACTAGAAACAATGAGGCAGCTTTTAGTAGCTGGTTCAAGGATGCAACACCACTAAAGCTGTTAGGGATTTATATAGTTATAAGTGACTGAAGCATCTTTTAAAAAATTAATTTTAAAACCTTGTAAAGAAAGAAGTAATTTTACCTCAGAATGAATGCAAAATGGTATTCTCAATTTTGAGGCTATGCAGCTCTCCACAGAAAATTCTATACCCCTCTGGCAGGATGCTAACATTTTGGAAGCAATAGCACACATTGCCAGATACAAGAAATTATTATTGACCATAGACAACACGCAGCTCTTGGAGGCTGAGGATGGAGTCACCGAGTATGAAGGTGATGGGGAGTTGGACCAGATGCCATCAAAAGGCTGTCCACTTGGGTCAGCCTTGGAGCAAATATCAGGAACCAGACCCTGTATCCCAGTTACACCACAGATCAAACCACTACGTGCGTGTGTGCACAAGGGTGTGGATACAGCCACGGAGACAATGCTTTTCTCAACAAAAGATACATTTTTTGAAGAATTTCACAAAGTGCTGGACCACCAGTTGACACGTGTTACACACGCCAAGTATTATATTTGAGTCTTTCCACTGATATTCTTACAGCAAATTTAGGATTATTATAGGATAATACAATAGAAATCAGCTTTCTGAGACAAATTACAGTATTATTCTTATTTTCAGCAGATAATATCTTCTGGGCAGGTTCATTTCCTGCTAAGTTCTGCCTGCAAATTCTCTAGGAAAGATCTTCGTGTACGTGTGAAAAACTACGCGAAAAGTGTTAGTCTTCCTGACTTCTGCCACCAGAACTCAGTACCCGCCAGTCATTTCTCTCTGTTTCTACTACATCAGGATTCTCTAGCACACCCAGGACCCTGCAATAACCAGGAGGAGATGCAGGCCCTGGTGAAAACAAAAGGAATTCCTATAGGGAATTCAACACCAGAAAGCTTCATTAGCTTAAGAACACGTTGCTGATGAGCAGCTACCCAACAACAGAGAGGAACACAAAATGTTAAAATAAATGTATTTAAGCACCCAGTTTTGCAGTCGCATCCCTAATGCTGAATTTTAGGCAAATGAATAATCTCATCAGTGGTTCATTAATTATTGAATCTGCACATAAGTGTCTGTACAATCACACATTTGACAGCCTTTTGATATTTAAAAATCTTAAAAGCCTTTAATTCAGGGGACCATTTAGATTCCAATTTTTGAGTCTTAAACATCTGCCACACTAATTGTTATATATGTTTATATATGTGTGTCTACACGTCTATATATGCGCACACACACATTCTCTACTCTTTGCTTAGAGTCAAAAAAATCTGTGGGATAAAATACTTGAGCAAGATCCTGAAGAAAAATAGACATTTATATTTTATTCATATACCCTCAAATCTCCATCAGACACACTGTTTGCAGATAGCACAGATTTGAAAGTTTTAGGAAAGCAATTAGAATGAAAATATTTGAAGTTACTTTAAAAGCTTTCAGCCAGCAAATAAAAACTTCGACAATAACAATAAAAAGCACTGACTTAATCTCCCTAATTCCAGCCAAACTCTTTAATATGAACTCCTTCAGTGGATTCCATGGCCAAAAGCAGTAACTGAATGATACTTTGCCAAGTGTGATACTGTGCGAGTCTTAGGAACAGTAATGAAAGGAATATTTAATGGTCTCATGTTAGACATTTTCAGATCTCTTAAGAAGGATGCAGTCTATAAAAGTTTTTATATGCAAGAAGTAACTTTATATGAATATGCACAGTATTATTATTCTGTTGACTGACAGCCGAGGCAATTCAATATATGCCAGATTTGTAATGCTATTTATTCCCTATTCAAACACATAAATATTAAAAGATGGTCCAAAGTGCAGCCCTGGTCCTAACATTTATACAAGATTAAGGTGTTACAAAATTAGTCTGAAGCTTAAAAGTTCTCTCCAAGACAAACACATCAAATGTTTTGCTGTCACATGTTCAAAGAGTTTCAATCTACCACTTGGGCTCCTTGTAGGCAAGAATGGATTTTTCCATTTTGCCCACCTTGGCTTCAAAGACAGTAAAATCGAGACTCAAACCTGGATTCTGAGAATATCTCTGCCTCCACCTACATATACTGACTAGTTTTTCCTCTGTAGAAGGTTAATACAAATATCAAACTTTGACCAACCCACTAAATTTCACATAAAAAAGACTCCACGAGATCTACAGATGTTACTTCAAAGAGTTCTGAAGCACATTCACTATCATCACACCCTCTTACTGCCTGAAGCTTAAAATACGGGGAGAGACCACATGTTAAGATAAACACATTCAGTAACAAAGCCAAGGAAAGGCCACTGTAGTTTTAGTATTTGTTTAAAAATATATGAATATTGAAACAATGTGTTTTCTTTCTTTGCGTTTTAACCTAGAGTTGTTTGTGATAATGAACTACGAAATTATTTTGGGGATCACTCTCATAAGCACGTACCTGTTGCTGGAATAAATGAGACATAAACTGTCATGGAAGGGATATATTGCTAAAATGCAAAATAATTTACTTACATGGCTAGGCCTCGTTTATATATATTTTTCTACAACTTTGTAGCAATTTAGACTCCACATGAGAAAGGTCTTACCAAATATGGAGTTTCACAGCATCCATTAAATGTATGCATTTTATGAGTTATATTTATACAGTTAATTTATTACTAACCAGCTCACGTTATACATAAGATCTTATTTCTGGCGGCATCAGAGGACAGATGGCAGATAAATTACGCTTTCTTCCTCAACAGCTCTGAAGAACCACAGCAAGGGTAAAGCACAATCGCTCCCTTTCCACGTCCCGATGAGAGGGTGGAAATATCTCTACCCTCCACGACGTTTACCAAGTGGAAGAAGTCCAGAAGACCCCTCTCAGAAGGGCCTTGACCCATACACGTGGCACTGCAAAATCACCTGCAAGGTAGACCCCAACCCAATCTGTGGACCTGATTCTGGGGCTACCCCTCCAGCCTGCCTTCCCAGGGACCTCCAGCTGGGACAGGAGCACCAATGCCACCAGTGGGTGCCATCACTGGAGGCTTGTGCTCCACTGGAGACAGGCGTCCTCTGGCACAGGTGGGACCTGAAAGCCAGCAAGGTCCTGAGGGAGAGCAGCCCCATGTCCCCTCCTGCACTAAAACACCAAGGTCAGTATTAAGGGCCCTTCTTCAACTCCCCCTCAGCTGTCCTCTGGCACACGTGGGACCTGAAAGCCAGCGAGGTCCCGAGGAAGGGCAGCACCATGTCCCCTCCTGCACTAACACACCAAGGTCAGTATTAAGGGCTCTTCTTCAACTCCCCCTCAGCCCAGGTTTAAGACAACTAACCCTACACCTTCATTTGAATATCTTTTTCCCCCCAACAGTTCATTTTTAACTCCTGTAATGGTTATTTTAATAGGTTTTTCTGAGGGAGAAAAAAAAAAAGGCATAAATACAGAACTATTTCTGCCATATGAAAATTTCTCTTTTACCTTCCTCTTCAAGGCATTAAGTTCATACAACCAAGGTGTTAATCATGTCTCCCCCCTCCATATTTATTTGATATAAGCTGTCTAAGCATTGAATCTAAGCATTTCTTAACATAATGACAGCATTTTATTCTTAGAATCCCAAGAAATAGTTTTATATCACTATATTCAAGATTACTGTAACATTTTCTCACACGAATTTAAAGTGATGTGATTATACTGCAATTGGGCTGTAAGTAGCTTTTCTTAGAATCTTATATCAAATTTCACTCACTCCAGCGAAAATCGTAAATTCCATTCTAGACTGTGATTCAGCTCTACTACACTAGCAAATTATATCAAGTTTTAAATATAAAATTGATAGAGAAAGGGTGAAGCAGATGTAGGCATTTTATAATAATCATAATGGAGGATTAGTCAAGACACTTTCAGGCTGAAATCAGTACATGCATGAAATCTTAAATGTCTCAACCCTCAGTCATGTTGATACCATGGGTTCCTGCAACCTTTTTTTTTTTTTCTGCGAAATTAAATACTTTCCACTTTAGAAATACTAATCATAATCAAATAGAAATATGGCTTTTTTTATAAGTCTATATTAACTCTACTTCGTTGCGTGGAAGGCTGTACAAAGCAAGCCATCCATCGCAAAGGCAGTCTGTAGGGTGTAATCTGCTCTTACTACATGCATACCCGAATAAGAAACAGAGAAAATCCACCCAGAAATGCACCCACTGTGGTGCTGGAGTCAATGATGGTCACCAGCATGCACTAAGAGATGCCCTGGTGTGTGGGAAGAAGAGGGAAGCCCAGATGAGGCTGAAGGATTTCATACAGTAACCTCCTGACACCAGGAGCTGTGCAAGGCGCTGACTGACAGGCACAAGATTGGGGAATTTTGCTCAGGTGAAGACCTTTTCCAGTTTGGAAAAACTAGGTGTAGCAACATAATATAGTTTGGAGATGCACGTTGGAAACGGGCTGTAACACATCGCTTCCTCCTGCGTCTTCATCTTACATCAACCTTAAACCTGGAGGATTTCTCCACTATTTTTAGCTGGGGCTGGATTACAAATCCCACAGCAGGGAGGCCTCTGGAGAGTCTTCAGCAACAACTAACTTTATTTAAACATGCAAGATTGAATTGGATGCAATGCTCTACAATAACAGTAGAGCAGAATTAAATTTAAGAGTGGAATAATCCCTCATGCTAGTTTGTATTCCTAATTTATGCCACTGAGACCAATCAGGCTTAATTTATCTATCTATAGCTTCCCACTGTTTCATTCCAACCTAAAGGCAACGTTTTGGGCAGCAGAAACTTTATTTTGTAGGTGAGTAACCTACTTTAATTGCATTTTCATCCATTACTACAGCCTAGCATTTTCTTCACTTAATTGGGTCAGTGTATTTCTTCTTGTAAGTGGGCACAGAAATTACTTCTGATATTGATTGCAGCCCCTGAGGTTCTGCTGAGAGTTGAGGACACACAAAGGGGACACAGCAAATTCCATTTATGACGAGTGACATGAATAAACTTTCAATCAAAGCCTTCACTTCCAGTAATAAAATAAAGTAAAAAAAAAAAACCAAACATGAAAACTCTAATGTAAAAATATTGAAAACTTATACTAAGGAAATTAATGCCGGTTAAGAAAAATCAGGTTGCTCTGTTTATAATCTTACTTCATTTCAAATGCAACCTGACCAACAGCCTCACAAATGCAGGGCTGGAAACGCCTAGCACCATATGAAAGCCAGGCCTCTCAAGTCTTCAGGTGATCTTCGGCACTGATGGTTGTAAATACTAACGACTAATTAGTGTTCGAATTGAGTGCATATTAAAAAGCACACCAGGCATTTCAGTAACGTAATTTCTCCTCATAATTTTCAGATGCCACAGAAAAAACCTGCAATGTTGGGTTTTTTTAATTTATGCCTAAAAATGGTAATAAAAGCTCTCTTCAATAGTCAAGTACTACACTTCATGTCTTGATGTAAGCAAGCCTGAGCTTTGATGCGTGCAAATTCTTGAGTTTCTTTTATTGAAGTATAAGGGACATCAGATCCTGGTGGCATTTCTGCCGCCAGGCTGTTCCACAGCTCACAACTCACACTCTGAAAATCTTGTCCTAATTTAGTGGACTGAGACAATGCAGTGATTTACGCCATTCACACCACAGATGTGCAAGAACTTCAGTACTTGTTAGTTGAATTTGAAACGATCAGATTTAGCTTTAGTATGAATTCAAACTAGGTGTATGAATTAGCTGTAATCTCTTCATGAACTTCCTTTGCCTGGATGTTCAGAAACTGCAAGATACGCCCAGGAATACCCGTTAATTACAAGCCAGGTTAATAACTGGAGTTCAAATGGGAAAAGTCACAATCTTATATTCATGTAGCACTCTGAAGTTTTCCTTATCAGCTGCTGTCACCATGGAGGTCTGAGCTCCACAGAAATGTTTCCTCAGGTGTCTCTGAGACAGTGTTTTTGAAACAGAAACCATTCCTTATCAAACCAAATAACACTCTGTACCATAACCATGTGCTTCTGGCAGGCAGACGCCCGCTACAACCAGCTGCAAACTACTGGGAGTTCCCTCATTTTTATTTCATATCTTTAACTTTTCCGTTCCGTCCCACTTTTAGAACCAGAAAATTTCCTAGAGATCAGAAATCTTTGCATAGAGACCTGGACTCAGTGCACCGTCAGAAAATCCTATATATTCACATAATAACTTTAGCCAAGTTTTACGACACGGACAGATTATGTTTCTGTGATATCAAAGTTGCATAAGAGTTGAGAACTACTAATCCCACGACCAGTTCTGGAGAGAAAGTGAGAGGATGCAAACAATCTCTGCATGAACTTCCCTTGCCTGAATGTTCAGAAACTGCAAGATACGCCCAGGAATACCCGTTAATTACAAGCCAGGTTAATAACTGGAGTTCAAATGGGAAAAGTCACAAGCTTATATTCATGTAGCACTCTGAAGTTTTCCTTATCAGCTGCTGTCACCATGGAGGTCTGAGCTCCACAGAAATGTTTCCTCAGGTGTCTCTGAGACAGTGTTTTTGAAACAGAAACCATTCCTTATCAAACCAAATAACACTCTGTACCATAACCGTGTGCTTCTGGCAGGCAGACGCCCGCTACAACCAGCTGCAAACTACTGGGAGTTCCCTCATTTTTATTTCATATCTTTAACTTTTCCGTTCCGTCCCACTTTTAGAACCAGAAAATTTCCTAGAGATCAGAAATCTTTGCGTAGAGACCTGGACTCAGTGCACCGTCAGAAAATCCCATATATTCACATAATAACTTTAGCCAAATTTTACGACACGGACAGATTATGTTTCTGTGATATCAAAGTTGCATAAGAGTTGAGAACTACTAATCCCACGACCAGTTCTGGAGAGAAAGTGAGAGGATGCAAAACCATGCAAGGGAGCAGGAAACATGAAAACTGCTTTGTACATTCACTGTAAGAACAAATCACAGAAATCCACAAGGCTGGTTGCTTCGGCGGCGGCAAAACGGGGCAGATTTTGCTCTACCATGAAATTTGTCAGTAATTTTTTCTACCTGAACTGGGAGACACTGCACACTCACACTGTTAGTTTGAGCACAAGGAAGGTGGCAGGAGCAGAAGAGCATGTGGTGTTCTGGCTGCTCTTCTGCCACTAACGGAGGAAAACACCAAGCAAGGGTGGGGAAATAACCAACTGGTCACAGTAAAGGCTAAATGGTATTCTAAATCATGACTTTTTCTTCATTTGTATAAGCATCTAGAATAACTTCTGATAATGTTCTATTGTCTGGTGATTTTTAGACTTAAAAAAGTCCAACACACTCATTATCCTCAAGGTAATGATTTTTTTGCCTGTAATTGTTTGCCTGATCTGTCCTAGAATTACGACAACAGTTCTCCAGTGAAAAATATTTCCTTTTCTAATCAAAACAAGGTTGCTCAAAGGTATTTTCAAAATTTGTTAAGTACAACATAAAAATATATATATGTATTTTCATATATATATGTATTGATTTCCTTTTCTAATAAAAACAAGGTTGCTCAACGGTATTTTCAAAACATAAAAAAATATATATGTATTTTCATATATATATGTATTTTAATGGGAGAAAAACGTTGTCTATATACATATAGTCTAGTTTTGAAAGGAATAAAATTATAAACAAGGGCTATAAAATGATGTACAATTGTGTAGTAGGAGACAGAAAGGGTGGAAGAAAGGCCCATAGAATGGCACAGTAAGACAATGATTACCAGAGCAGGATAACAAAAAGCAGCTGATCAGATGGGTAAGGAAAAGATAAGCTGAAAACTGGTAAGAGAAAAGGGATGAAAATAAACTTTGAGGAAAGATTAATGCGAAGGAAAGGCATTCAAAATTAAAAGAAAAAATATTTAGAAGTTTGTGGTACCTTGTAAAACATGGTATTGAGAGCATCTAGAAGCAATTTGAAGCATATATATTTACATGCACTTTCAAATGAATGACATTTTTTCATATTTTGAAAAAAATGGCCGTCTCGTAACAGTGAATATGAAATTTAAGTTTTCCTTTTTCCTTTGTCTCCCACACAATCTTATGGTTTTGCCTTCCCAACAGCATGGAACAGTTGTCCATGTCCACACTCCAATACGTCCATAGAAAACTGTGGGGGACATGCCTGTGATGATCCTTCACACTTCTCTGTGTGGGACCTTCCTTATCACCACTGAAAACAACGACGACAGATTACACATGACACAGGAATCTATTCCAGTGCTATAATCTCACCTTCACCCAACCATATATAAAAACCACTGGTTATAAGTAACACCTCTTCTACGTATATACCAAAAGGCAAAACTCCCATATCTCTCATAAAATCAAAATGCAAACAATAATTCATTTAAGGGTCATCCAGGAAAACCAGAAATCTGCAATGGTACTCACCAAGGAGAAAAACAGTGAAGGGTTATTTGCCAACATAAATCAGGCTGTACCATCTGGTTCAGGTGGCGGTGGTGTGCTATATTCCAGTAACTGGAATATCATCTGTAGCTAAACTAGCTACTATAAAAAAAATAAAAGGGCTATCAATTTTCATGTCAACATATAAATATATCATCTGCTGAGATAAGAAAAAAGTTTCTGCCATCCTGTAATATTTAACCATGCATGTGTGAAAAGGGGGTAAGGAGTGAGGGTGCATGTATTGATTAGATTCCTTACAGAGAAGTATGCACTAAATGCTTCATAAAAAGAATACCCAACTGAAAGAATACCCGATCTCCCTAAATATGGCAAGTTTTACATCTCCTCTATAAATCCTTCACCATTCTCAGATGCAAATTCTCCTTCTACTGTGTTCACTTCTCCTACATTTTGCTCCATAAACATAAATTTGGATAAAGTCAGGCCCCTTTCTGGTCTCTACATCCCCTCTGAAGGGGATGCTGCTGGCTTAGTAACCTCTCTCTGCTTCAGAGATAAACAATGGTGTTCAGCTCCTGAATGTCACAGTGCTTCAACCTCATCAACGGATTTTTTTAGTATCAAAATCTGAAAATGGCAATTTCACACACTCCCCTCACACCAGAAGTTCTCAGGTCATCTAAACAGTCTCATCAACATTTAGAACAAGCATCAACAACAACAAAGGAGATTTACAGCATCTCCAGCTTCCATAAAATGGTTACATGCAGGATTTAATTCCAGCTATCAGCAGCAGTGGATACCAAACTAAAGGACATCCCAGTGACTTGAAGTCACTGATGATGTCAACACTGGCACCTGCAGCCACGTCCTTCAGTGACCTCAGGTTCCAGAGAAGATCTCGTTGTGCATCATGCTTCAAACCTCCAGCCACTTTGTTTAGTTATTTGCTCTGTAATGCAGTATCTCTTTGCTTAGGCTGATACAACCGGTTTTGAGGTCCCACTGCAAAAAAGAAACACTGAACTCCTCAGGGTTTGGCAAGGTAAAAGCAATTAAAGTTTCTTTTCACCTGGGTTAGGGACGAAGAGCTGAGGAAGGAGCTCCTTAAGCTAGTTATAATGCCAAACCTGGTACATCGTGAAACCACACATTTATTTACCAATAGAAATGGTCAGGTTTTCAGTTATCTTGCTGGCTACAGGGGACTTTTTGGAAAAAGTCTGCTTTTACACAGAAGCTGAATTATTAGAAAATAGGCCTGGAATCACAGAATCTTCATGGTTGGAAGGGACCTTTGAGATCACCTAGTCCAACCACACAAAAAAAAAAAAAACAAAAAAACACCTCCCTGGGCAGGCTGTTCCAGGGCCTGACCACCCTCTCAGGAAAGTAATTCTTCCCAATATCTAATCTAAACCTCCCCTGTCCCAACTTCAGACCATTTCCTCTGCTCCTGGCATTATTCCCTTGGGAGATGAGGCCAACCCCCACCTCTCGACACCCTCCTTTCAGGGAGTTGTAGAGGGCAATGAGGTCTCCCCTCAGCCTCCTCTACTCCAAACTAAACGTGCCCAGTTCCCTCAGCCTCTCCTTGTATGACTTGTTCTCCAGACCCCTCACCAGCTTGGTGGCTCTCCTCTGGACACGCTCCAGCCCCTCAATGTCCTTCCTGTGGTGAGGGGCCCAGAAATGGACACAGGCCTTGAGGTGAGGCCTCACCAGTACCCAGCACAGAGGCACGGTGAAGGGGCATGTTGGACATTTACAAATCTTACTCCCTCACTGAAGTACGTCAGATATTCTGTACACAATTCAGTTCTGACTAAGGAATAAAATGCACATGACCTAACGGAAGCAGTGATGATTAAGATTTATATAACCAGCAGATAAATTTTGCTATCATGTGCTGCCGAGAAGCTTATGGGACAGAAGCAGGATTAGGTCAGGACAAGGGAAATTATACATGTAAGAGTTAAAGCTATAGAAAAGAGATCTGGCTTATATCAAGTTGACGCTTCAGATAAGAGACTGCATTATATCAGGTTATAGTTGCAAAAATAATTTTGATTGGCATATCATTTATACTAACTACTGCTTGGAACCCACCCAGAATATGCAGCATACTATAAACTGTTAAGAAATATATCTGTGTATTGTTCAATATTTACAATGTGCTTTATTTGGTAAATACAAGACCTGGCAGAAAAATGTGGAGTATTAAAAATAGTTCTGCTTACAAAGAATCCCCTTTTCCCTATTAAAAGAAGTATTTCACTAACAGCAGTTTATAATTTTGTTCAAAAATGTTCACAGTGAAGCTAAATAAACTTTCAATGGGAGAAATTTGATTGCTTTGTTCAGCTGCTCAAACAGATTTCTATCTCTACTTATTTGCATATTTCTGAATATTCTCTTTCAGGCCCACACCATTTTTGTTAGCAAAATCAATTTTCTGTTGGACAAAAAGTGAGATTTGGTCTAATGATTTTAAGCTTTTAAATAAACATGAACCGAATGGTGTAAAGAGCTCTCCTCTTAAGAAAAGATCCTTGCTGTTTGGAAAGAAAAGAATTCTTTGCATTCACAGATATCAATTGACAGCAACAGATTTTAACAAGAAGAGTGAAAAAAAACATACAAGGGCAAAACAAAAAGAGCTGCAACCTAATTATGTAGCTACAACATAGACTGATGCGAAGTTTAATTTTTAAGGAACATTCTGTACACACGTTCATGCACAAAACGTAAGAAACATTAAACTATGATATAAAAGCTTTATTATTGATTTTCTAAAGCTCAAACAACGCTCGTGTTTATGAAATGGTTTCCTCTGCACCTGAAAAGAAGGACTGTTTTACAATCCAACAGTTCTGCAGAATCCTTAGCAAACGCCAACCAAATGCAATTTTTTCTAGGTCTGTTCAGCTCTGCTAATAGTTATTGTTTGCACAACTGTAACTAAGTACATTACCAACTAGTTGTTCAATCTATATAAATTTAAGAAACACACATTGCCAAGGAGTGACTCATATATCAGTCTATTATATGCTACAGAGCTGACTGTATTAAACAAATCACTTTCCCTACAGCTGAAGAATAGAAGCTATATACAGAGCAGAGGTTATTGTCTAATTTAAATCTTGGCTCCCTTCCCAGAGCTGTACAAGATTCCAATTTGTGGAAATGTTACTCTCTGCTACTGCCAGAAAGGCTACAGAAAATGGTATTGGGTGCCTTCCAGAAATATGTCTGCAAAATGCCAATCAACAAGTCACTAAAGATTAACAGTATGACTGTACCAAATTAATTTAAATTATAGAAACATATGGCTAGGATGTTTGCACTGCACTTAACACAACACCTGCTTCACAAACAGCTAAGTTTCCTTCCACGGTATAAAATAATATATGTCAAACACCTCGAAGCTGATTCCTATAAATGGGGAAAAAAACAGTTAATAAACAGGAACCAGGGGTTACCACTATTAGCTACAAGCCACCATTTTGTAACGGTTAGATCCCTTATTTATTTAAAATTTTACATCAACCCAGATGAAGTAGTCTGTTCCCATCACAGAAAAAGTAATTAGCGATGACAGAAATGAAGAAAAAAAGATGACAGGAACAAACATCTTTATATTCCATTTAAGAAATCTAAAATTGTAAGTTGATTTTGCTATAATACTTCCAGTTTTGTAACAGTTGTTCAAATACAGCGTTATTGTGTCTTATATATGTATATAAAGTTGACATCCTTAAGCAAAAGCCACTCCTGAAAGGCACTACAAGCTCATGAAAAGTTAAAAGATTAACAACCGCACACCAAAAGCCAAATATTTTATATTTCCTTGATGTGGTTTTTCCATTATTTTTATAAAACTCCTTAATATATATGATCATGTCATCAAATAAAAAAAAAAAAAATTAAAAATCAGTGACAGTCTTAGAAATATTTACACATTAGTGTATGCCATATTTCAGCTGAAGAGGAAGGGAACTGTTTTATGTTTCTCTCCACTGCTTTTCTATTATTGCCTAGCTAATGGAAATACATCAAACAAATGTTCTACAAGAGCAATAAATATTAAAGTTGACCTATCCATCTGGAAGAAATGAGAACAATACTGCTCACTTTTAGCCCAAATATGACACTGATAAATGAAGCCGTGAGATTCCATCACACTTTCTGCAACCTGGGCTAAGCGCCCACCACGTGATTCTTGTACCAGCAATTTTCTCCATTCATCTTCATTAGGCAGTCACTTGACCTGCCTCCTAACATCCCTGTCAAATTTGAACCTTCAGGGGGCTTGTTGTACTTTCTAACAATGTACTCTAAAAGCTCTATTCCCTTTTGGAAAAAAAGCTCAGATGAACATAAAAGAATATATGAGCCATTTCTTCTGGAGAGAGCCCCATCAGACGCTAGTCACGATTAAAAAAAGGAGATGGCAGCACCGATGTGTGACAGTAGGAACAGTGGTGTTCCTACAGTCCAGAACCAGCAACACAGCCCGCCAGAAAGCACAAGTGGGCAAAGCAATCACCCTCACAGCCATCAAAAGACAATTACACATTCAAATGAGGATGTACGTAACCTCTTGCCACAAACGGAACACCCTCCATCTCCTCCCTCAATCAGGGCTGGAAGCAAGCTGGAACAAGCAGCCATAGTGCTCCTAACCTAACCTAATAAGAGAGCTTCATCACATTAGCAGTTTTACATTATATCCCCATTATTTTCTTTTTCAACAGTATAATAATAACAGCACTGATTTGATTATTCTGTAATAGTGAAAATGAATACCAATTCAATATGAATTTGCCAGTATAATAAAAAGCTCCTAACAGGATTCTTAGAGACCTCCTAGAAAGACTGGTTATAGCTTTGTGATCACTTAGGGAAATCAGAAAGGCTAAAGGCACCAAAAGGCGTTAAGCTTTTGACACTAAAACCCTTTCAGATATTGATGCAATTGCAATACCTTCGTTAGGGTAGATCTACAATGTTTATCTGACAAACATCTGATGTATTGACTCCGCTTTTCTATCGCACACAAGCCGCTTATCTGTCTTTTTTCAAAGAAGTCTTTAGAATTATAAATATTGTAGACTGTCATGGTAATGTAGCAATTAAAATACACCCACATAGATTTCTTTTAGGCAGTAAGTTCTTCAATCCTTTTTCATGTTGATCAGGTCTTACATGAGTGGTTTCATACAGCTGCTAAGCACACCAGGGACTTACTCATCCAGGAAAACATTGCTGAATGCAAGCCAGGGCTGCAGAATCAAACAGCAAACACGAACCTATGAGACTGAGGTAAGATGAGTTTCACTGTGATCACCAGAAAATGACCAGAGACTTCTTTTATACAAAACAAATAGAGTCCTTTCATGAACAGATACTTCAGTCATGCCGAGTTGGATTTATAGCACTAAAATTATTACTTTTCTTTTTAAAAGCATTCAAACTGTATCTGACTTCAAGGGAAAACATAGAACATCTTATTTTCTGTCATTATTTTACAGGGTTCTACAAGTATCAGAAACTAGGCTGAAATACTGAAAACATTTCTGAAAGCATAGACAAGAAAAAATATTAACAGATGTGCAACGTTTAAAATCAAGACCTAGCATAGATGTATATATGGTAGGCACATTAATTTCTTCACTCCAAAATGCATTACAGGTAGTAGCTAAGTAATTGCTGACAAGATGGTGCACTTCCCTGCACAACACAAGGGATGCCTGTCTAAGAGCTGGAATGCTGATCTGCACTTCTTTTTAATCATAATGATGTGTTCTTACATATTAGAGCAAGCACACAACAATCCCCGGTGACATTTTCCTCAGGTTTTTACAATACAATGGACAAGCCACAAGAAAGCCATCGGTGGCATTAGGTTCCACCTGAGCCAATCCAGCATCACATTGTATTAGTACCATCTGCATTAGTGTCTGTGGCTGCGAATGCTTTTACCCAAAAAAATAGGTTCTCTCTTCCTTGCTTTTCCGAGATGCTGAAGATTTTGGGCCCTCTGCACTGATTGCAAGTTCAAAGTCTGTCACGTTTCCTTCATGGAGGTCACCAGCCTTTCTATGACCTTTTCTAAGGTCAGAAAAAGACCTAAGACCTTTTCTTTCTATGAACAGATTCTTCTCAAGAATGAACAAATGTCTTTGTGATGACAGAGAGGCCAAAAAATGTCACAAATGGTTTTCATGTGTGGTTCAGTCTACGGTTGCTGCAGACAGTTGATTCTCAACATCAAGCAACTTGGAAAGATCAGCTTGTAAATCCCGTCATTCTCAAAATCAGCCACATGTCCATTATGTCCACATGAGGTGCTGGAGCGGGTCCAGAGAACGGCAACGAAGCTGGTGAGGGGTCTGGAGCGTAAGTCCCATGAGCAGAGGCTGAGGGATCTGGGGCGTTAAGCCTGGAGAAAAGGAGGCTGAGGGGAGACCTCGCTCTCTACAGCTCCCTGAAAGGAGGGGGCAGCCAGGGGTCAGTCTGTTCTCCCGAGGAACAGGCGATGGGACAAGAGGAAACGGCCTCAAGTTGCACCAGGGGAGGTTCAGATTGGATATTAGGAAAAAATTTTACAGTGAAAGGGTTATTAGGCCTTGGAATGGGCTGTCCAGGGAAGGGGTTGAGGCACCAGCCCTGGAGGGATTTAAAAGATGGGTTGACATAGTGCTTAGTGATATGGTTTTAGGATGTTTTTTTTTATCAGAGTTAGGTTGATGGTTGGACTTGATGATCTTAAAGGTCCCTTCCAACCTGGACAATTCTATGATTCTATGATTATCTACCAGTTCTCTTTGGCTGAGGTGACTTCTTCCAAAAGATTAATATCAAGATAATAATGAAACAAACTGCTCTAAACAGAGTTATTGGTTACAAGATGACAATGACTTTTCATATTTCACTGAATTCAGTTCCTGAATGAAGCCTCATTCCAACAAGATTAAAACAATTGTTTTGCCAAGATTGGGATCTAGAAAAATCCAAACAGTAAACAATGAAAAAGAGAGGCCTGAAGCAGTTTTCAAGGAACTTGTTGAAAAAAATCCAAAAGTGAGAGACAGATCTCATCACAGCCCCAAAGATGACCCTATGTATAGCAGGAGAGATAACATCACATGAAAATCTAAGAAGGCATGTCACAGAAACTACCCTTAGGTCTCAGAAGACCTGATTAAGGCAAAAAAGCAATAATTTCACCTGCTTCCAAGACACACGTATATATAGGGAGAATCCCTATATGCTAGAGTTAGTGGGGGGGAAAAAAAAACCCAAGTGAACAACAGATATTCCAAGAAGTGGAGTCGAACAAACAGTGAAGCAGATTTTCACCTCAGCTGGCTGATGTTTGCGGTGGAACGTTTCATCGAAAGTGATGACGACGTGTTATGATAATGTCAGCTTTACCATCACCATCATCTGTCACACCAGAATTATTCCACGGCTCTTGATGAAGAAGTGGCTCTTCAATTCTTCAAGACCGAGCAACACCGAAGCAACCTGTAAAAGTATTTGCTAAACACCTTCAGAAAAAAAAAAGGGAAACTATTCTATGTTGCTTGAATAAGTCAACGCACACATCCGTGCAGTGTTCTAGTTGGAATTAGCCTTTCTCCGAGTAGAAACTTCAGTAAGCAGTTGTACCTTGACAGCAGGCAATTCATCTTAAATTTCATTAAATTTTCTTCCACATTACTTTTCTTAACTTTATTCAGAATGCCCTTTCAAATGCAGTTCAGCCATGAACTCCATCATTTATGGCGCAGCATTGTTTGTGTCGAGTCTTTGCAGCAGGGTTATCGCTACAGGTTAATGGATTTGTGTTCTGAGAAGCCATGATTAGAGCAGGTTTACCAATAGTGACCTGTGTTCTGCATTATACAGTGAAAAAACATATCTAGCGGCACGATTGTTATCAACCGTCAAAAGAGATACTGAGAGCTGTGTGTACAGACAGCCCTAAACTCAGATGGTTTTATTACTCGATATAGGTGTTGTGCAGCGGTTAAATTTGACATGTACAAATTGCTGAAGCAAAAGATTTGCAAAATAACAGTATCTATCAACGCTAATGGCTTAGTTTGGCAAATGATGTGCAGGATTTCAAGCGCAGCATGAATATGTATTTAAAATTTCCGTGGCACTTTAATGGACATTTTCATTAGCAGAGGTTATAACAATGGCAAAAATCTGAAATTTTAAACAAGGTATGGAGTTATTAAAAGAATTCCACAAAATTGAAAGAGATACAGTCTTACTGTTGGAGAAGACATTAAAAATTAAGACCCTCGAACTCCTGTCCCGATACAGCTATTCCAGTACAAAAATCAAGCACAAACAAAGGAATATGTTTTTATAAAGGCTTTATAAGTTTTCTTGTTCCTTCTGTAAAACTTCTTAAGCACAGTCCAGCTGAACTCCTCTCCTGATACAGCTGTTCCAGTAGAAAAAGCAAGCATAAACAAAAGAGTATGTTTTCATAAAACTTTATAAGTTTTCTTGTCCCTTCTGTAAAACTTCTTAAGCACAGTCCAGGACAAACTAGTAGAAAACTTAAAACTTAAGCTGTCATGGCTTTTCTCTTCCTCTTTTTCATTATGATACACAAGCTGACATCAAGGAGAAAACACACAGAAAACTCGTTTATATTTTCAGTGGACTATAGAGCTGCTTGCTGTCCTCGCAGGGCATCAGAAACAGCGGTTAGGGGTGCATTTAATAGTAAGTATAACATTAAAAAGAATAAGTAGGACATTCAAGGTAGAAGGCCAACTGATCACCTAGTGAACAATAACACTTGCTGTCGGAACAGACTGCACATAGAGTGCAGGCTTGGACTTTCCAGTCATTATGTATGCACAGCTACAGCCCTCCCTCGCTCAAAAACGCACTTTTACACATTGATTCTTTTAACAAACCCAGTGATACTGCATTGTAACTGAACCCATTCACTTATGAAATGGGCATCAATAAAAAAGAGCTGGCAAGGAAAGACTTCAATGCACAGGTTCAAAATTTAAGCACTTCTCGCGTCGTGCCCCGAAAGTCATTGACTTTCATGAGAGCTTTACCTAGCGTGTTTCCAGCTCCTGCAACGCAGAGAATTCTTTCCAGGTGAAGTTCAGTATGCCTGAGACAACTTGGGCTATGGGTCAGAGTGATTTCAGATGGTCTGTACCAGTCTCATTCACAGCTATGGCTTACAGAAGTCCAGACTTGGACAACTGTTTGTCCACTAGTTCAAGTACTCGCTGGTGGGCATTGCAGACCCAAGAGCAACAATGCCCACGTATGTCCACGTACACAGCCGACTTCTAACTATGATACTTCAAAATCCAAGTCCCTTTCCACCCCCCCCTCCCCAGTAATCAGCCCTGAATCATCAAACCAGTCATTTACGCCAACTGTTTATTACGCTTAAACAAAATTTAAAAAAACCCCACACTGCTTTCCTTCAGAGGCAGTAATATATTTGCATCTGACACATGTTGTCCTCAGGACATAATCTCATTGAGCATCTCTTCCTCGTTTGCTGGAGTAGCTTAATCTGCCTTAGTTCCTGTTACAGCTTGTTTAAACTGTGCTCAGATAGATATTTTTTTCTGCCTAACACCTATTATGCTGGCTGCAATGCTTCTGACATAACGTGCTGAGCTAGGAGTTGCCAGTGATCATTTCCAGGATTGTGCCACTGACACATTGTTTTCAGTAATACTGGTAACAGCACTTCTCTTTAGAGGGACCTGATCAAAAGGTGCTAGAAAAAGTCCTTTGTCCCTTGAATATTCTGTTAACGTGGAATCTGAGTGGTGCCTCCACCCAGCACACTCGCCAGCTTTGAGCTGAAACATCTGTTTATGACTTGCCTCGACAGTAACTCCTTGGAGCACCATCTCCCAGATTTTCTGATGGGAACTTCTGTTACAATGAAATCATGATCTCTGGGATCATAATAATGACTCCAAAATAAAAACCTCTGCGAAATACTGACAGACTGAGCTCGTAGATAAGTGCCCTAACATCTGCTGTTACCATAGTTAGATAAACTGCCCTAAAGGCTGAGTTTTCAAAGGCTGAAAGCTGTCACACCACTGGGCAATGAACTCACCAGCACTTGCTCAATGCGATTGGACAATTCAGCCCATTCCACTCAATGAAGTGCCTTCAGGATTCTGCTCTGTAGAACATCAAACTCAGTTCTGTAGTGAAGTTGGTAACTACTGTCTACAGAAGAGCATCTTCTTACACGGAACCACACTATGTTAAAAAAATACAAGTCATGAGTAATTGAGAATTCTGGCACTCGCTGAACTGAAGCACCAACCACACCAAGACATCTAGAGGCTGAAAAGGCCCGAGATGTTACTGACTATGGAACATGGATTCTTTCTTTTCAAAAACCCAGATGCTATAAGTAAGCTGCCTTGAAAGAAGCACTATTTTGAATGCCAAGAAAAGAATTCCATGCAATGAGATGCAGAACACATACTTCAGTATTTTTCAGGAAAATAATCATAAGTATCACCTTTTCTATGTGTTTTAGTGTATTTTGAAGTCTACATGAGAAAAAAAAAAACATAAGCAGAAGATATCATTTGCAAAGGGTAATGTGTTTTACTGCTTAAGTGAATAGCTGGTGGTTCAGTTACCTTTTATTTGGGAGGAAATCCATTTGCACTTTACTGCATGCTAAGCTCTCTTCTTAAAAGACGAGAAAAAGAAAATTAAGAGCACCTAAGCAATGTCCGGTCCAAGTAAAAGCACTTTACTGAAAGTACAAATACTGTATGAAAAACTCTGTAACTTTGCTAACTTAAATCTGTATGCCTATGTATGCTCATTCTGAGCTTTTTTTAAACAATGGTATGTGTCATTTAAGTTAGAATCAAATCTGAAAGTGTCTCTATCCCTGAGCAATAACCAACAGGAACATATTCCTGTGAATTTTTTATTTTTCTGGCACAAGAAGTTATTCTCACATCTGTTAGGGCTGATTTGGAATCACTCCTCTTGGAAGACAGATTCTTTTATTTATTTCTTGAACATGATTCCCTGAAGAGTGAGAGAGGCCTCAGACACACAAATGGGGTAATCTAGGAACACCCAACCTGTGCCAAGGGGCAGGGGAAACAGGTTTAATGCTACAATCTCCTCAAAGTGCCATCTCCTCAGCCCAGGGAACTGTAACCAGCCCCGGGACTTTAAAGATTACAGTCCAATGCAGGTCCTTAATTTCTTCCCTGGAAGCCACTGACAGACGTGTAACAGGCTCAAGGGAGTTACCCACAGGTTTCTGCATCTTCCCTCGGAATGGAAAGGATGGAATTACAGCTAAGAAAACATATGTACAGTTCCTAATTCTGCCACCTTAATCTACACAACCTTCATCAATATATGTCTCTGTAACTCTCGGCCCCAAGTGTCTAATAGAAATAATAAAACTTCTAATGGCACAGGCTATAGATTTTAGGAAACACTAAAATGTACGTAGGAAAACTTAAAGGACTATTGTTCTGAAGGCAAAAGCACTAAAATCTATAAGGATAAAGGATAAATTCAGCTCCAAAATTTAATCACCAGGTTGTATGTTAATATCCAGTTGGGTATCAAATTAAGGAGGCCAAAAAATGGGCAATATTCTCATACAACCTCTATTTACAGAACATTGCTGATTAGAAACTAATTCTTTATATTTGCTTTTACTTCTGTTGCGTCAGCAAAAACAGCAACAGAGAGCCACATGCTTACGGACCGAGTCAAGACATCGTAGCCTTTCCCTGGAGACAGCCTGGCATTCCTTTGCTCCTTCAGTGTAACAGCACCACATTTAAAACACAAAGTCCCCTTCCCTTGGCTTAGAGATAGATCTGCAAAGCACCGTCCTTTGATTCTTGCCTGCAAGTAACTTGTGGACACCAGGGTTCCACCACAGAGGCTGCAGCCCCGAAGGAAAGCAGGAATCACAAAGTTTCTCTTTGATCTAGGTCTTCTTAAGCTGTGGCCTTCTCTTTACCAAGCTTTCTGCAACATGGTGTCATAGCCGGCCACCTGCAGAAACACAGGAACTTCTTCTAGGTATAAATACTTCTGAGAAAAATCCCAGGTTCCTATGGGCTTCAAGGAAAAGAACACTGAAGCAGAGATTTCTAAAGCTCACACTTTTGGATTTAGACACTTTCTGTCTAGATCTCAGCCCTACACGCTAGACTATAAACTTCTTAGGTTTATAAGTGACAGAAATATTATTTGGTGAATTAGTTCTTGGCACTACAGGATGAAACAACCACTCATAACAAGCGACTGATGGATTTTATTCTGGCAAGTCATCTGGCTGACTCAATTTAAGACTTTTTTTTTTTTTCTTAGTACAAGGATGACTGTACACTGCAGAATATTAGTGATATGAAGCTATTCCAGCCAGACATGCAGTATTCCTGTGCAACTCAATACCTCCCCCTGCACACGCATATCACTGTACAGAGCAGCAACTGCTGCTGCTGCTTCCTACGGTGGTGCTGGAGAAAGCCAAGACTGAAGATTTATGTTCTTTAAATATTTGCTTAATTCTCTTGCACAGAGACTTTCTTCCATTATTCACCTCCATGAGTTAAAACACAAGTGATACTGCCTCTGCACTTCCAGCCAGTGAATTTTATAAACGGTTTATAGAGTTTAAGAAAGGCTGCTCCCTCTGAGCCAACAAATAATGAATGTTAACACTGGTGTGAGGTGACAGTCAACGTCCAGAGCCATTCCTCCACGCAGGGAAGAGTTCAGAACCCACTTTGCTACCATTTTATCTAGTTCTGTTCCGGTGTGAAGCTGCTGGTTTCATTTTAGCCTAGGAAGTACATGCCACCGTACAGCCCCGCAGGGAGAGCGCATAAAAAGCCATGAATGTTCAATGTGAGATAATCTTTGTATCTTAAACTATGACACTTGTATTAGATGTGCTATTTATTTATATTACTCCTGGCACAAGTGGCAGACCTGAGCCTGAAGCCCGTGCTGAGGTGCAGCCTCCTGCAGATGGAAGCCAACGCTCTCCAGAGCTAGAGGCTTGTGCTTCACCCCTGCGAGCTACGAAAGGTGGCAATGAAACTTCCAGGAGGTTGCTGGGGACAGAGGAAGTAGAAACTGCTGTGCTGGAAAATTGCACTGCAATAGAATAAATCATGGGAGAACCACAGGGGTTGCATTTTTCTCCTTTCCATTTTTGCTAAGAGAAGGGAGGGAAGTTGGCCCAGGAGACAGACTCCAGATCGCCACATAAACTGCAGGCACCAGGAGTTAAGGCTTTTATCAATTACCTCACTTACACTGTGCATCACTCCTCTATCCAAAAATGAAGCACCTTGCAAGTGAAAACACCTTCTTTGTTTTAAAAGATGGGAGAGGTTTGCGTTTTGTTTCTCTTCTAAACTGTGACTTGAAATACTTTTGTTTTGACACAATCTTTGCAGCTGCATTTGGAGCTAATACTCAATGCAGAACTATTTATACTGCTCTAAATCATTGGCTTACAGTGCCTGTTTTCTTATCGAACTACATCCACTGCAAAAGAAACAGTGCACAAAGAGTTCTTCCCCAGAAAAAAAACAACTCAGAAAGCACAAAAGATGCTACCTTTGCAAAAATACAGCATTCAGATACCAGATTATACTTAGGTTTTTATTCCAAGTATTTCAATGCCCACTGTTAACCTTAGACAACTCTGCGTGAACCTTTTAATTAGCATGTTATCTTTGGTGCAATTAATCTCTTGTACCTCATATGTTATCTTCAAATTAAAACTTTTGCTACCTGAACATTATTAATTAATCAATGTGATTCTAAGAGGAAACAGACGTCATTCAAGGCAAAGTCAGTGTTTATGGAACGTCACAGCCACTGACATTTTAGGACAATTATTTAACTGTCTTCAAATACTACAAGGATATTAACTTATGCTGTTGTTGTAGAACGTGCACAAATAACATAAATGACGTAATTATTACATACTATTTTACGTCTGCAAACAAATTTTATTGTTGCATTATGCAAAACATCCAAATATTGCAGTCAAGGGAAAATTTTAGTAAAAAAGAAAAAAACATATTTTTTAAAAATATCCCCTCAATACAGTCAAGAATCTTCCTCTCTATTAGGGCCTGTAGTAAAGCATATAGACAGTAGCACCAGTTCAAAGTAAGCAGCAACGTGACAGTTTGATTGTGATGATACCTACACAGACGATGATCTTTTATAAGCCTCTGTGCCACCTCGATTTACTGTGATGAATGAGAAGAGGGACTTGGGGGTGTTGGTTGATGGAGAAGCTCAACATGACCAAGCAAGGTGAGCTCACAGCCAAGAAAGCCAACAGCATCCTGGGCTGCATCAAAAGCAGCGTGACCAGTTCAAGGGAGGTGATTCTGCCCCTCTGCTCTACTCTGGTGAGACCCCACCTGGAGCACTGTATCCAGCTCTGGGTCGCCCTTTATAAGGAGGACATGGACCTGTTGCGCAAGTCCAGAGGAGCGCCACAAAGATCATCAGAGGGCTGGAGCACCTATCCTGTGAAGACAGGCTGAGAGATCTGGGGTTGTTCAGGCTGGAAAAGAAAAGGCTCCAGAGACACCTTATAACAGCCTTCCAGTGCCTAAAGGGGGCTACAGGAGAGGTGGGGAGGGACTCTTTGTCAGGGAGTGGAGCCACAGGACAAGGGGTAATTGTTTTAAATTGAAAGATGGAAGATTTAGATTAGATCTCAGGAAGAACTTCTTTCCTGTGAGGGTGGTGAGACGCTGGAACAGGTTGCCCAGAGAAGCTGTGGCTGCCCCATCTCTGGAGGTTGAAGGCCAGGATTGAGCACCCTGGTCCAGTGGGAGGTGACCCTGCCCATGGCAGGGGGGTTGGAACTCAATGTCCTTTAAGGTTCTATGAATAAATTTATAGCTCAATACCTACATTTGATTTGAGTCATTAAAAGAGGAAATCATTTCAAGAGATTATTGTCCTTACAGAATACTTTAAAACCCCAGAAGATTTACAATTTTTCTATCACACATCAGATTTAATAAAAGTAAACACAAACAAGCATAATGTGGCTAGTCTCCATCAACAAATAAAGCTTTTTTAAGAAACTTCCTGTGCTTAAACTAGAAACTGTCTTATGTCTGTCTATAAACAAAGGACTCCTTAATCTATATTGCACCAAAGGAAATCAGTATATTCCCAAGAAAAGAAAAAAAACAGGAATCAGATGCAAAACATTGTGTTTTCTTTAATTGCCTTAGAAAATGAAAAGCATGACCTAGAAATATTTAACAGATGAGATGAAGATTTTCTTAGAACTGCAGCACATCAGATTCCCAGTTTTATTCCACAATCACTTCATTCTATACAGCCTTAAACACCAAGATTTAAGACAACTGGGGGGCTACCTACCATACAGTATTGCTATCTGCATAAAAATGTAAGCAGATGGCTATCCTAGTGATTTGACCTTGCAATTCCACTTTTTAGCCTAATTATTCAGTTTTTATTAACCCTGCAGAAATTAAAATCCATGTGTATACTGTTACAGTCTACCTACTTTAAAAAAAAATAAATAATCCTGACCCCCTGACAACCCTGACAAACTGAGTCAAAACACCTGTGGATGTAAGAAAAAGAATTTGCTGCTCCCTCTTACCATCTTTACTGTACTATCATCATAAATAGAAACAAAAATGTCAGTAGTGTCACAAGATGACTCATTAATATAAACTGTAATTATACAGGATGGTAGTCAGTCATGGTGATATACATTATATAAATAACAACGTATATTACACAGAGTCATAATATGGATGACTGTATGTAACATCTGCAGTAGTGCCTAGGCAGGTCTCCCAGAGCCCTCCACAGATAGCCATGAATTAAGCACTACCAGGAGGTCCCTATATATTATCATCTCTATTTTCATAGAACAAATCAGTGAGGGACAGACACAATAAACGGCTTGCCCAAGGTCATACAGCAATGTAATAACAGAAATGGGACTGGAACCCAAATGCCCTGACTTTTATTTTAACAAATACACAGTGTTTCTTCTTGTATAATAAAGAACAGAAACAGAACATATGTTATTTTAAGAGAATCCACTTGCTAACTTGAAGTAATCAGGTTTCATTAGTTTACTTAGACAAACCTTGCACTATGTTCAGAACCATAGGAGGAAAGAAGACTAATAAGACAAAAGACTAATAAAAGAATTGCCATCAATTTGATAAGGAGTGAACTAGATTTGTATCACATCCACATCCATGTGAATCAGTGACATTTTTAAAAAGGATGCGATAGTTTAACCATAAAGACTTTTACCAAAATTAATATCTTTTCTCACCAAGAAACTAGACAGCTTTCACTAGATATTCATAACAAAATGCAGAGGTACTAGTTTTAAATCAAATACAATCTCTATCTAAAGGCATTTTCTTTAAAAAGTCACTTTCTTAATACAATAAGCCTTGGGAAATAAATTTCCTGCTGAAATTACTCCATTCTTTCTGTGCCACAGTGAGAAATACAAGTAGAATGGCTCGAATGAAGCCCTACTCATTTAAACTGTCTCTATCAGAGCCCAGAGTCCAAAGGTCACATTAGTGCCAAACCATGCACACACGTAACAGAGACTCTATTGGGACACTGATAACTTTCAAACATCCCCAACCCATAAAAATCATGATAATGGCTTATTAAAAATTACTACATAAAAAATTGTAGCTTTTTAACTACTGCTTCAAAACCAAATCTGTTTTAGATTGAAGTAATCGGTAGAGAAGGCTGAGGGAAAACAAGGTAGAGAACTCCATATGGAGCTGAAGGAACCAGTGTGGTGTGTGAAGAGACCTCTTTTTCGGCCTCCCAAAGAAAATTTATTTGGAAGATCCAAACCATGAAAGATCCAGAACCACCCAGCTGTCTCTGCCATGTTCCCTGAGAGCACAGCACAACCCACCCAAGATTCATGATCTTGGATGCATTCCTCCAAACCCTCCTCTCTTAGCACATAACCATGGATCTTTGTGTCAGAAGCAGCAAAGACAGGGTCAGGATATAAGTTGTTGCCTTCCCACCTACCCATTGACAGTTTATTTGCCTTTTTTTTTTTTCTGTGTTTACTGACAAAATTACCATTTTGACATGGCTCAAGCTTTGAAATTCCAAAGAATTGTACCAGAAAATACAGAAGCTTCATCCGAACCACAACTATGCCAGAAGTTACTGCTTTTACTGACCCCATCTATCAATTTTTCAATTCTTGCACCAGTGAAATTACCACATACAATAATTTAAAATGTTAAAGTATCAAATTCTAAGCAAAACATTGCTGAATACTGGATGACTGAGGTACCTTATATATTTTTAACTTAAAAAAAAATTCTTTGGTTAATCTGAAACCGCTAGTTTGGATTTTCCTTTCCAAGGACATGATGATTAAGAAATTTACAAAACTTTGTAACAAACACGGTTTTCAATTATGTTTAATAAATCTTTGGTATAAATGTGAATAGCAGCTTATGCAGATGAAGAGCACTAAACAACTAATTTAATGCTACTGAGCAAATGTCATTAACATTTTTTGAGGACTGGATGAATATTAGCTTTGTTGGTAAATGCCATTTTGAATATTTAGGGGTTTGTAAGGGTGTTTCATTTCTTTATACACAACAAATCTTCAGGCAGTACTTCTGTCTGGTTGTAGGAAACTACAATTGATATCTTTTCCATATATACTTAACCTCCTACAGATTTATTTGATTCTCAATAATTACTATTCTCTGGTAAGAGGCATATGTTATTACAGCACACTGCACTCCCACAAGCTGTCCACTCAGTGTATTTTAATAAATCTCTGCCAAAGCTGTATAAATTTGATCCTGTTTAAATTTAATAAGGATCAGAATATATCAAAGCACAGATTCCCATGGGAGAAATAGATATTTTGCATAGTTATTGAGTGCCCTATTCACAAATACAATGTGTAAGACCTAGACCATCAACCTTGAATTAAAAAGAAAAAGAGATTAATGTGTGCAAAGCCAGCTACTTCTTAAATAACTAGTGAAATTAGTGTTTAATAAAACATTTTTCCCTATACTACTGTTAAAGACAGAAGCACTGCTACGGTTTTAATATAAGCATTCTAATATGAAACTACTGAATATCCACAGTATAGAAATACCTTTTCAGGTGCATTTGCAATTCTTTCTTTAAAGCTTTACCTACAGAGATTGCTAAACATGTCACCCAGTGTTTCTCTTTGGGTTATGCCTTATCCTTTTCTATTCCGTGGCCCCGCTGCCTTGAGCAGAGAGCGACTGGGAGCCACGGCTGCCGCAGAACCCGAACCAGCTCAGGACAATGAACAGCACAAACTCATATTTTACATCCATTTTCTTCCTTTTTTTCTGGAAGGATGTCTAGAAGAGGAAGAAATTCTGCCACGCTCTATTAATTCTAGGTAAATTTTGGTGATTTTACATAATACCCTACAAAAATTTGTGTTCTATATTAAGTAGATCATTTCAGTGCTCGCTGTGGCAAAATACCAGGAGACTCAACTATGCAAATAGATCCTGACCTAGCATCTTGGGAAGAATTTTGAGGATCACTATCATAAACACAAATACTGCAGATCTTCCAAACACAAATACATTTATATAATTAGTTCTTCAGATTCCAATGTTATTTTGTTGCTGTTGTTTTAAAGAAAAACCGCATATAAGGGGGAAAAAGCCAAACACCTAAACCACATTTCCACCACCATGTGTAGAGACCACGTCTGGGAGCTTCTAGTTATAGAAATGATTTGTTTGCCTTCCATAGAAAAGCTGCATTCCTTATCACTGGTTTCTATTAGTAATTGCATATATAACTGTGTATACAACCTACCACCTTCAAAATACCTCCACTTTCTTCCATCATCTTTGATGTTTACATGATAACAGTTATGGGAAAGAAATGAGACTATATTTATCCTGAATTAAAATTCATCTTTTCAGAGTAAGAGCATGAAAGTCAAAAGACAAATCATTTTACATGGAGTAGAGATCCTTCCCAAGGGAAAAAAAAATGTACTAAATCAATTTGCCATTGTTTTACAAGTCAGCCACCAAGAATGAAATCACAGACGGCTGAAATTAATAGGAGTTTTGCCATTGACTTCAACGGGCCAAAGATGTCATTCTCGGTATTTTACTATACACAGAAGCCTGATGTCAGAATTAGTACAGCTTTATGAAGTACAGTACAACATAATTCAATCCATCAAAGTGAAGCCGATCATATCACCGCTCAATCATTGTTCTCACTCACTTCTATGGTAAGATTCATTCTTTTTTCTTTTCCCTTTACTGTCATATAGGTGTTGGAGTTGGGAAAAACCTCAGCCGTATTTGTCAGCAACATTCCTTTATCCACTGCCAATATCATGGTGTTATGGTGTAAAGTGCAGATATAAAAATGAAGTTGAAAATTCAAATGATATCAATGGAAACGTGTGGAAGTCACAACACAGGCACCACAGCTTTGCCAGAATATTGCCATTGAAATCATAGAGCTTAAAACACAATGACTTTGAATTAAGATCAAACAATACCATGATATAACTATTCATCCTGGGTAAACACATGGCTAGGTCTTTTATGTGCCACCTGTAGCACAGGATTACAATCTGTCTTAGTTTTCAAGAATTTTAGAAAATATTGCATATTGCACGCTGGTAACTTTGGATGCATTTGTTTAAGAGGTTCAGTGCTTAAGCACAAAGAGGCTGAGTTAAGAGTACAGTGACTTAATTTCCTTGCTTTTACGGGTTTGTGTCTTTCAACTTTAATGTTATTTCAACAAAGTGCTTTATGTTTATTATGGAGATATTCTGCTGTATTTCCCTTTTCTCAGTTCATGAAATTTTCGATATAACAAGAAAAAAACAGCTCAAATTCCTATTTTGAAAACCATATTGCCATTTTTATTCAGCCTGTATTTTAATATAGCATCAATATTTAACTACTTCATTAAATGAAGTGTGACTTTTATAGTGAAAATGTCAGTCTTTGCAGTTCATTAAATTCATTTAAAGTATAGCTGCTTGATTTTTTTTCCTGAAGGAATAAAGGACTATTAAGTGAAGGCATAAACTTAGCATTAGCATGTACTTTTTCCTTCAAATTAACATCCAAGATTTGTAACAGTCTTTACAAATTTAAGGGATTGTTTGTATCCTTTTGCATTATCCTTATTTTTATAATAGATGTCACTTTAATAGCATATACAACTGTTTATCACAGTTGGATATGACCAGTAGGATGTCATAGAGGATATTAACGTGTCACGTGCTATTATGAATCTGTAGAATTCTACAAGTAGTATTAAAAATACATTATTTTGAACTGTGGCATCTGGAAAAATAAACTGTATATGATGTAAAACGTAATAACTCTTGGAATCCAACAGGGTTTATGAGTACTGTTTTTCTGTTTCATAAAACATTCTTTGATGAGTATCCTTCTTCAAGGAGAGTTTCTATTAACTAATACAACAAAATAAAGGGAAAGCTCCATTTCCAGAGAGGTAGCACCATGTTTTTGCCAGATGTAAGAAATCCTGGTGGATACTCTCTAGGACTTCTGTGACTGATATCTCTAAACCTGGAAAAGCTAGTTATTTTTGATCAACAAATTGAATCAATTATAAAATACTTTAGCAAGAATAAAGCTGCTCTGAAATGTACTAGGATATAAAAGTGGTGTTTCTTTCTTTTCAACCTACTACCCCTTTCAGTGTTTGGGGTATGTCTCAATGACAGTGAAATCTTTGGTTCTGGAAGACAATGACAAGTTCTTTTCAATTTTAGTGTTTGGGTCCCGTCCCCCCATCATCCCTACCCCCCAACAAAGCAATTTGATTAGGCTGCTCTCTAAGTAATGATCTGAATCACTACCATGATGATTCTCACACTTCCTATTCTCAGATTGCACTAAACAGTCAATGCTTAATTTATTACAATACAGATGGTGATTAGTGGGAGGGGTTTGGACATTTTAAAGGACTTCATTTTCATAACTAGAATATTCATCCTATGAAAATCAGATACTTTTCTAGTGTCTTAAATGTAGAATCCAAAATGCATGCAAACATTTTGGGTACCATTACATGCCACAAAGCTTCAGGCTGGAACTAGGACTTTAAAAAGTAGTGAATTATTCAATCTATGATTGTAAAGTTCACCATATTCCCCATTCTTCTCACATGTGGGCACTTTAGCCTCCACCCAACCAGCAACTGGCACCTAACTAGAGAGGAAGAAAAAACAAAGAATGTAGTAATTAATGCCTACTCAAGCTATAAGTGTCCTTCAAGAAACATTTGTCCATGAATGTTGCACACAGCGAAGTTTTATTTCCTAGGAAAACTACTTTATACCTCCAAATTCGTGTGATTTGGTTTTCTATGTGTTAAAAGTAACAGGCTTTATAAGAAATTCTGGTGCTTCAAGTACTTTCCTCTGGATGATTTTTTCCAAAGAGTAAAGAGAATAAAAATTGAATTATCATGTGAGTATAATTCTGAAGAAAGAAATAAACAGGAAACTCTAAAAATTATACAAGCAACAGCCCATTAACATATACAAAAAAGCAAACAGGTACCAGTGACACATTTGCAGATTGGAGTTTGAAAGGAACAGTCTTTGCACACTGTTATTTTCTACACTGTTACATCTGCCAAACCAAACTGATGGGCTCGAACCAGCAATCCCTTACAGCAAGACCACGTGGAGCTAAACCAAAATCTTTCCTTCTAGGATGTCATGAGTTAACAGGCAACTACAAAGGGAGAGGTATCCAGCCAGCTGTATTAAATCCATATGTTCTAGACAGGTCACAATTACCAGCTCGCTCACACCAGTATGCAGTGCTTCAACTTGAAAGCAAACTCTTCACCGAGTTCAGATAGCTCTCCTGAATGACATGAGGGCTTGGTTCTCCCACTGCATGGACCTTCCAGGCAAAGGGTGAAACAACACCACTCTTCCAGATCCACCTTGTTCTAAAAAAGCACAGGGAGGATCAAATTAATCTTTGTTACCTGTTCACCTTTTGCAACCATAGGATCGTTTGGGTTGGAAGGGACATCAGGAGATCTCTCATCCAACCTCCACCCAAAGCACAGGCCGCACTGAATTCAGGAATTGCTTGCTTGGGGCTTTTCTTCAGTCAGGTCTTAAAAACCATCAAGGATAGAGACAACCCTTTTGGGCAACCTGTTCCAATACCCCGTTATCCTCAAAATTATTTCCCCCTGCCCCCTCCCCATACGCAGTCTGAACTTCTCAATTCAACTTGTGCCCGTTGCCTCTCATCGTCCCGCCATGAACCCCGGTGAGGAGCCTGGCTCCATCTCCTCACAGGTTCTGGGGCTACTCTCAAGTCCCCTGAAGTCTCCCCTTCTCCAGGCTGGACAAGTCCCACTCCCTTAAGTTCACAAGGCAAGAGCACCAGGGACTGACCATCTTGCTGGCCCTCCATGAACTTGCTCCTGGTTGTTAATTTATGTTACTACCCACCAGGACCTGACTGTCCTTTTCAACAGATCCACTCCCCAGCCAGTCAGACCCCAGCCCACACCTCTCAAACCAGTACACCATTAAAAGTTTTGGATACATTAGGCCAAGGATAAATGCAGTGACACTGAGCTTCAGGGTTCTGTGATGCTAAAGGAGCCTCACAGATCTCCAAGACCCTTTTTCAAAGTCCCCTTTACAAGAAGAAGAAATAATTAATTTTTCCTTTTTAAAATTCAGATAAAAGACTTAATTACCAATTTGATGCACAAGCATAAACAAATAAAATCCTATTGTGAGTATTAAACAGCTGAAGTAGGAAGAATACTTTGGAAAATTGAACCTTTGAAGAAAACTTTCACAACACCTATAGCCACTTGCTTCAAAGTTGCTCCAGCAACAAATGAACCCACACTTCAAAAAAAGACAAAGCTAGAGCCCTCTTTAAAAATTGTATACTGGTTTTTAATAGCACTTCAATTGCACAACATTATGAACCTGTCCTTGGACACATTAAGAAATAGCAGCAATGAAACTTGAGAATTAGATTTTTGCGCTCAAACTGCTCATAACCAAGCAGCTCATCTTCACAGAACATTTCAGAGTTCAGTAATTCCCAGGAAATCATGCTGCTAATACAAATAAGCAGACCTCTTAAAATGAGGCTACTGATGTCCAGGAAGAGCCATCCAATTCTTAACACCTCCGAACTAGCAGATATTTTCTACTTTTCAAATTTTTCTGGACTCCCAAAATTAATCTACAGATTTCTTTAGTCTGAGACTCAAAACCAGTCCAACCGAACGATCGCTTCCAAAATCTGTGATTTCCCAGGTCTTTGACTATTGTACTACACATTTGGGCCATCTCATTTGTAAACAATAACTAAACTGATTCCACCCCAGTTGAAGAATTTTGTTGCCATAAAATTTCTGCTCAGTTTTACCCTTATTTAATGCAACTTCTCAAAGAAAATTACTTGGACGGTTTCAATTTTATATACTCCAAACACAGGACCATCTCAGGAAGTCACCAGATAATCTTCATGTAAAATGAACAAGCATGCCACTTACATTTTTCTATCATATAATAGGCTGGGAAAAAGAAATTTAGCAGAAACAAAAAACAACACAGCAATTAAAAAGAAATGACAATAATAATAATAATAAATGTCATCATAGAGGACAGTAACAATTTCCCTGTACAAGCAGGTAAGAAATTACGTTATTTTTGTACACTGGACTAAAACCGGATACAAATGAAAATTACAGGATAAAGTATAAAACATATTTCCTGGGAATGCTGCAGTCTCAAAAACTTCTAATTTGCTTACAGAAAATTAATACAACAGCTCTTTTTGTTGTTATTTTTATACACTGGACTAAAATCCGATGAAATCGGAAAATCACAGGATTACTTTATTTCCTGGGAATGCTGCACTCTCAAAAACTTCTAATTTGCTTACAGAAAATTAATACAACAGCTCTTTTAGAACTGAATTCCTTTTACATTAATTTACTGATTTAGTAAAGTTAAGATAGAAGCATCCTTGCAACTCTAGCCAAAAATACATATTTCATCACTATGTCTGCAAGAACAAATACTCAGCCAAAAATATGTATTCATCACTATGTCTGCAAGAACAAATACTCTATAAAATGATATAGGGAGTTGTATAAAATTCATCAATTTGCTACCTGAATAGGATTATAAACTGCCCATTTCAAGGAAAGATTGAAAGAATGGAATTATGCTGTACCTATGTACCTTTGACATTAACTAATAATCTGTCATTTAACTCTTATCCTTAATTTACTGTACTGCAATTCTACTTTTATCATATATATAAAAACAATTGGTGCTGTGATTTGCTTAAATTTAAAAATGAAGAGGCTACGTTCTACAATGGCAGAAAATACCAACTGTTTGAGGGGATCAGAGTTTTCCTTTTGCCACTCAAACAGATCAGGTCAGGCCACGAGTAATTAAATGTCCAACCCTGGGGCAGAGGAGTGTATCTGCAAAGGACCAGGTAGTTGTAGTAGCTGCCCCTTCCTAGGCTGAAGTATTGACAATGCTGCTGGCAGATGGAACTTCTTACACAAACAAGACTACATACTCTGCCTTCGGGCAGAGGAGTGTATCTGCAAAGGACCAGGTAGTTGTAGTAGCTGCCCCTTCCTAGGCTGAAGTATTGACAATGCTGCTGGCAGATGGAACTTCTTACACAAACAAGACTACATACTCTGCCTTCATGGACTAAAGGGGAAATCAAGGTATCCACTACCATCACTTCCAATTTGTAGGACCTCTGGAGAAGAGAAACAGACTTGCATTGCTCAAGAACACAAATGGATACTAAGATGGGCTGCAAATTTTTGCAAGTGTTTCATATAGCTCCGTGAAGGGCTGGCTCAGTTCCACTGCCCAAAGGCTTCCTGAAAATGGAGTTCTCATTCAGATCTGTGAGACCACAATACTTTTAGAAACTTGGAGCTGAGGCGGTCACCAGGTAGCAGAGCGTGGAGGTGAGGAAGCAGATGACTATCTGATGTGCACTCTCAAAACACCCACACCAAGACAAACCATTGAATAATTTGATCCCATGCTTCAACAGACCATCAGACTTTGAGATGTGGATTTTTCCATCACCTGTTTCAGATACTTAAAGGCCTTTTCCCCACCACCATGTAAGAGCAAACCATTTCTAGAGGAAGAACCAAGTAGTCTCTCCACATTCATAGATACTAGGTAACTTCCCAGCACCTATATATCTCATTTATAATAGTTTTCCACTATAAAATTAGACTTCAGAGATGACTTTTCTTTACTAGCTGTTGAGAGGAAGAACCAAGTAGTCTCTCCACGTTCATAGATACTAGGTAACTCCCCAGCACCTATATATCTCATTTATAGTAGTTTTCCACTATAAAATTAGAGTTCAGAGATGACTTTTCTTTACTAGCTGTTGTGCATAACTCCAAAATTGTTGTTGAATCTGTAACTGTCACATCTATGGTGGCCTTGACCAAACCAGACTCACGTGGGATCACAGAGCGCACAACGCAACTCCCATATCACGTGTTTCAGAATGTAAACATGAGGCCTAAAAGAATCATGTTAAGCCAAATAAAAGTACAAACAACCCCACGGTCCCAGTTTCAGCCAGCCACAATTTATGATATTTAGCACAAACTCAGCGCCTTGGAAGTGCTTACTGCTCCTTTGTCCCCGAAGCAAAAATAAAAGCACACAACCCCTAGGTCCCAGTTTCAGCCAGCCACAGTTTATGATATTTAGCACAAACTCAGCACCTTGGAAGTGCTTACTGCTCCTTTGTCCCCACCGCTCTGGGAAGGCAGCCTCAGCACCTTACCCCTCCACAAGACAAAGGCTTTTTTCTCATTCCCCCTCTAAACTCATAGCTGGTGCTCACACAGCCACACCTGGAACAGCACTGTCTTCTCTCTCACCCTGCTCTTCCCAGTATTACTGTTAAAGCACAGATACTTCAGTCCCTTATGTCTTCTTTTCTTAAGAAAAATAAATTCTCCCACCGTAAGGTACCTATTTAAAAAAAAAAATAAAAAAGAAAATAATCTTTACTGCCAGACCTGCAATTTTATGTGTCAGTTCTTTCATACTTCAGAGATGAAGATTATCTAGACCTTCCCAACTTGAAGCAGCTGAATATAGCATTTTGCTTCGTTTTCGTTCGGTATCTAAGCTGGGGAAAACATAATACTGATTCATTTATTTAGTAGAAGTGCAGGAAAAAACCAAGTGGAGACCATTTTTTATGATTTCCAGTGGGGCAGATGTGCTGCTTCTGGTAAGGATGAGAGGCCAGACAGAACCAGTGCTTTTCAGCAGCCAGAGCAATGCTCCCCAACGATACAGCCCGTCCCCACGCAACGTACCATCGATACCCACTCCTTTGTTTTATCAGCAGGTACAAAGAAGTGGCTTTATCCTTTTAGGAAATGAACAGTTCAGTGCCCAAGAAACTACTATTTCAAAATACACCCTCCAAGCCGAATTTTTTCCAGAAAGTTTATGAAGCTCAATTCAAAAGCAGAAACATCTTTCTTCTTCAAAGAGGGTATATTCCTATGTGCAAGAGCAGGATTGCACCCATTTCTTTTGAATCCATAGAAGATTTTAGAAAATAAGGATGGGAAAGAAAAAGTTGAGCGTGTTTTTAATCAGTTCTTACAGGAAGTTCAGTTTGTTTTTCTGTCTCATTGATTGTTTGGGTTTTTTTTTTTAAGATAAACATAAATCATCTTCACAGGGAAAACTTCAGTAGTTGGGATCAATAAAGCAACTGGCCTTGCTCTAGCATACATACTGAGATTCATCATCTAAAATCTTGTTATTTCTTATTTCTACATTCAAAGAACCCTGGCAAGTAGAGTTTCAGAAAAAGGCTGCAGATAGGAGCTCCTTTGCTTGGGTGCCGTAAGCCAACAGAACAGAAAAGCAAAGATGAACCCATCTCTTTTGATCAAATGAGAACCAAAGGTCAGTTCTCCAAAATATATAGAAAATCTTTACATTTAAGATGTATTTTCACCCTCTTCTCCCCCCAAATTCCCGCTCCACCCAAAAACCCACAACAACAACAAAAAAAAACCACCCGGAATTGCAAGAAGTTTAGGAACTTGGGCGAACTGAAGATACTTGATCCTCCAATTGTTAACTATTCAGCAGCGATCCCGAGCCACCACTCCCTCTTCCTCATTAAGGTGTTTCACTGCCCTTTCTCTGTTCCTTTTCTAAATCAACAAACGGCCATTCCCTTTGGCAACACAGAGCCCAATGACTGCTTCCTATCCCAGCAGTGAGGAAGATGAAGTAAAACAGTTAAGACTCATAAAATAAGAAGAAATGGAAAAAAACGCAGTTAAAAAGAAGTAGGAGATCAAAGATTTCTCACTGTCAAAGTTCTGTGCCAGATTTGTGGTGCATCGCTTGGACTCACTGCAGCTGCAAAGTATCAGTCTGAGTCCGTGATTCTGAAGGACCAGAATTGATTTTCCTCCATGGAAATTGTTCCTTCTTTTTTACTTCCACATTCATTTTATAAGAAAAAGGTTACATCTGGGGGACAGAAAGGAGGGTGTAATGCTTGATGTCAGTTCTCACCCATGCAGAGAATAAATGAAACTCAGAAGATCTACGAATACTTTATATACTCTAAAATTACATGGATAGCTATTATATTTTATGATTTCTACACTTTATCTTTCCATGTGCATTTTAAATACTCACTCTATTGATGTCATAGTATTTTAATGGAGTTTATTATCATTTTTGAGTCACAGAAAGACTGAGAACGAGGCAGAACAACATAATGTTCACCTGCAGTTAGTCATAATATGAATCAAGCTCTTTATCATCACCCTCTCTCACTTATGCCTCGGGATGGAGTAACCCTAAAAGCTCTGATTTAGAAATAATCCTGCATAAACACACAAACAACATGGAATATGATCCAGAGAGAGCTACAGTGGAATTCAGTTAATTAGCAATCCACAAGTTACAAGCAATGATGAGGAGCCCCATGATCTCCAAAGAATTTGTGCGTATCCTGCTGTATGTACTCTCTACAGCAGCAAATAGCCTCTCCCCGCATTTCCCCAGCGGTGGAAGATCGCTGCAACTGATGCAGACCAATACACATCGTCTGTGCTTTAAAAATCTGTGACTGCACAAGAGTCACGTTTTTGATTCAACTTTTATTAGTTACATGCATTACAAGTAACAGCCGCCAATTTTCTTTACAAAAACCAACACAAAGCTCAAAAAAACCCACACTCCTTAATACGTTATCAAGTGAAGAATCGGGATTCTTTTCTGGTATGTAAACTCTCCGCCAAGCTATTAACAAAAGGGCAAATTCTGAGACCTTCCTTGAAAAACCACTATTTACCAGAGAGGAGAACACAGAAGACAGGCAGCGCGCTCGTATGATATGTTATCGCCAGCAACGCATTCATGCTGATAGCAGTCAAAGCCAATCTTTGCCATCCCTACCCAAACACTTTCTAACAGCGAAGACAGCAAAAGGCTGCTATCCTCTCACAAGTTGTTTGCCGAGTAAATTTAGAAAAACAGTTTTGCTACTTAAACTGGGCGAGCTGTAGCTGCAGATTGAGGCAAAACAGACACAGAAGCTCACAATGCAATCTTACAGCTGCTTTTCTGAGAAGAATTACAGGCAGAAGAGCAAGATCGATCTCCGAGCTGTACGCTGGACGTACCACAAACCTGTGTATGCAAATACCGAAGTGCTATTGGTTTGCCTACTTGAGTTTATATTTAATGCACAGAACTACCAAGTTTTCCTTTCATATGATCTTTGATTAATCTCTCTGAGTTATATTTAGCCCTAGAATACACAGCCTGCCTTTCCCCTTGTTCAGTCGGAGCTGCACGTTGGCTGAAATTCTGTCCTGGTGGTGGGTGGCTCCAAGAATTTGGGTGCTCTCAGGCAGCAGGTCCAGGCCAAGGCAGGCAGCAGAGCCACAGGGACATGAGGAAGCCACCCGAGGAACGTGTTGATGCAAAGCACGCTCTGAGAGTCCTCTCACAGGCAAGGTACCCACAAAGCTGACTCCCAAAGGCTAAACCTCAGAGGCGAGTCCTCATCCCCACAAGGCACAACGACTGGGAGAGCCTGGCTGAAGCTCTTCACTGAAGCCACTGATGCACACCTCCAATTCAAACGTTCCTCTCAAAAGGCCAAGGTAAGACAACCTTCAGAACTGAGAAGGCACCTACGTACAGCTTGTCAAACCCTTGAAACAACCATTGCACATTTTCAACAAGCCACGCAACACCCTATGCACCCTACAAACATCACCCAAGACCCCAGCACAAAGCTACCACCTTAAAAAAGGCTTAGACAAAAGTAAGGGCATGCAACAAAGGTGGCTTTCCATACCGGCCCCTCTGCCACGTCATAAAGAAGAGGTAGGTCTCTCCCATGGAAGCGATGACACAAGACACCCTTTAGGAAGCCAGGCTGCCCTGGGTGACACAACTCCTGTCTGATTTACCACCCCATATGTGCTCCTGGGGTCTCAGCTGCACCACCACGGGAGCAGAAAGATAACTTTAAGTAGGTTTTAAAAATGTCAGAAGGAAAGGGCAGCAGAAGCATCTGTTAAATCCCTTTAATTAATCATCTCTTGGACTTTTAAGTTATTTGGGAGGAAAAAATAAAGTGATACAAATGACTCCATTTTATCATTTGAAATACAGCTACTGGACACCCTCGGAAACCCACGAACATAGGTATAAACACGTTATTTACTTTAATGGTTACTTTGTAGTGCAAATCTAAATTAAGCTCTCACATTTGCACCTCATGATGTATTTACATTTGTGGTATGCCCAGTGTACAGTCTTGAGATCAGTCGTGTATTGACTTACAGTTCTGCTGTGGAAAAGAGCAGAAAATGCACATGTAAAAGTCTGTTTATTTTGCCATATATATACATTAGGCTTTTTTATTTATTATTATTTTAAATGTAAGGTTAATGTATTTCAAACCATATCAAGCAAACAATAGCAGAAAAAGGAACCATGTTGGGTTGTGGTAGGAAACCACAACTAGCAAGTTTTTCCCTAGAACAAATCAATACCGTGATATCCCCATATTTACATGGCCACCTATTGTTAGCATTCCATCCACAAGCTTACCAAGAACCCACAAAAGTAACAGCATTAACCTACTAAAGCAAACAGAATGACTATTTTCCTGTGCTTAACCAAATTCCTATTTATTTAAGAAAGCAAATTGCTTAAAAAAATAGAGCTGTTAATCCTCCATCAGTAAAATAGTTTACTGATAAAAGTACAGTTCAACAACAGCACTTTTATTAATAACAAAGTAATACTGATATACAGTATCCTAAACCACTCAAATTTCAACTATTTGTATAAGCCATATGACTATAGATTAGCACAAAAAGAACGGCAGATAAATATGATCTGCTCCGAAAATAAGCTACTCCACTATGCCGCAATTGATTTTTGCATGGTTTTAACACAATTTTTCATATCAAAATTAGACAGTTAATCAATATTGAGGTGTTTAAATATGTCCTGAACCTACAAACCTTTATATAATTCAGTGACTTTAAATACAGGACTTTTCCCACTGGGACAGAAAAGATGATTCATACAGTTCAGATTGTTTCCAGGGATAGGTTCCTTGCAAAAAAACCCAAACCAAACCAAAACCCACACCAAAACAAGGGTTCCTTGCAAAAAAACCCAACCCAAACCAAACCAAACCAAAACCCACACCAAAACAAAACACTCAATTTGTGTATCTAACACTATTTGGTTTTTTGATCCCTATCTAATTTCTCTCATCTTAACTGTTTATAAAAACAGTGTAAACTATAGCCGCTTTGGGTGCTAAACACAGAATAGTTTCTTTTGAAAAATTTTCTTAAGAAAACCAAACAGATCGGTGAAGACAACATGCTTCAAGTGACCAAAAGCATCTGCATGTAGACTCTGTTCTCCACAAATCCTACCATACTGGTGACTTCACACATTGCAACCTTTTGTTGGGTTGCCCAGTTGATCAAAACTCTTCAGACTATTAGAGAAAAGAAAATCTAAATGTAAATGCATCTGTTCAAGCAATATTATTCTTTATCATAATGATCTTCCACCATCATCAATGACATACTTTGTAAGGCAGATGAGGAAAGTGAGGAGATACCCATGCTATTGCCTCTGCAGCTCTCACCTCAGCCAGCAGCAGATAAGATCATGCCAACAACAATGAAAAAAATAATTTAAAAAAAACCAACAAACCAACCAAGAAAAAGCCCAGAAGACAAACAGATCCCTTATTTCAGAGGTTGCCAGTCCAAATCCTGGCATTTCATCCCAGCGCACCCTTCATTTTTAACATCACTATGTCACAACCCACTCTTTTCCATAAGATTTAGCTTTAGCTCTCACAAGTCTTTGGCCAGGAATGATAATATATGGTCGCAGTGACCCAGACAGCAAAAATAAAACATGGAATTGATAACAATTTCTCCCATGAAATGCCAAGGGCAGGCCTGATCTAATGCCCATATAAGTAAGTGAAAGATGTCCACATAGAATCAGTCTCCAATGAGCATAAACAAAGCTGAGATACAAGTGCCAGAAGAAAGAGAAAAAAAAGAAAAAGGAGATTTCTATCCATGATTTTATTTTTTTTTAATCAAGCTTAAAGGGATATTAAGGGGTTCTTTCAACTGGCAGTTTTAGGGAATGGACTGCTTTTCTTTTCCCTCTTGATACTTACACGGTGCTTTTCAACAAAATGTGGGCTGCTGGGCAAACTGGCCATGCAGGAGTAAACAGAGAGCACTGATGCCAGTAGCTGGCACATGGACTATGCAAACAAACTGAAAACTAGATGAGCTGCTTGTTTAAATCATTTTTCATTTTTGGTAATAAACTAATATTGTCTAGTTTTAGTAGCACACCTTTTCCAACCGAACTGAGCCTGCAGCACTGCTCGATCATATCTCTTTCATAAAACTCAGTTATTTTTAACGTGATGAGTATAGTATTTTCAGCATGTCTGCCCGTTACCATGAAGTGTCTGAGAAAGTTCATTAGAACATCTGTTCAGCTGTGTGAGGTACCTATGGCAGGAACAGTTGTATAATGACAGTCCCCCCTTTGGTTTTCGCTAGTTCAGCATTCCCGTAACGCCTGTAGTTTTCAATATATTGTTGCAGGTACAAACAGAGAGAATACATTCAAAACAGAATTTTGGATTGCTTTGACAGGTGCTAACACGCAGCGGAAAAGATACGAAATAGAAATCTCGTTACAAAAATAAATAATGAATAAGGCGGCAGCAAGCGTGATCTCATCAAAGCCTTCATCTGAAGGGAGCACGGTGGCAAAGACCAGAAGGCTCTTGTGTGACATTGTTATCTAAAGTCCTGATTAGATTTTCACCTCAGAGTTCTCAATTTTGGTAGCAATCATCGCAAAGATACTATGGTGACTGGCACTCTATAAATACATCACACAGACAGGCAACGGTATAGGAGACGGCGATCAGATAAGGGTTTGAAGCATTTGAAAATTCAACCCTGCTATTAGGGCTGTGTAACAGTACTCAATTTTACGGCAGTAGAAATGTGATTACAGATAAAAAGGTAGGATTAGCGCTGTACAAATTCTTCTCCTCTTAAATTAGATTGTCATCGTTCAATAGCATTAGTTCGGTTTTTAGGGAGTGTCAGAATTCAACAAATATATAGGCATGTATTAACTGTAAATTTACTAAAAGCCCGCAGCAGAACCCAAAGGTCACCCTTTGATCGGCCTCGCTTTGCCAAACACTGCACAAAACTGCCACAAAGGAGTCACACGACTTACAGTCGACCCAAGCTATCCTCATCCCAAGTATCTGCCAAAGAATATAAGCTGTTGTTTCCTGTGTTTCTGTTTTAGGTTTTATTAGAAATTCATAATAACTCATTAGGGGGTCCGGCCGGACGCGGCACCCCCATGTGCAGCACAACCTGGGATGCAGGCGATCCTTCGGGAAGAGGGTTCTTGCCATCCCAGTGGATTTAGTCAGTATTTCCCTCAATCTAGAACCCGACCAGCAAGAGGGGGGTCAAGCCCATGGCACGCACACATCAGAGTTGTGATTGCTACAAATTACTATTATTTGAAAACACACCCACTAGCCATCACACACACCATACCTACTCCAGGTTACCTCTAAGCATTAAACTCAAACTCTTCATATGTTACTCTATATCATTTCAAGTATCTTACTAATACAAGTGTAACCTATGGTAACGAAAGCATCTAAAAATACTTTTAAAAATCAACTTCTACTAAGTATTCTTTGTATACAACCAACTCAAATGGTACATTCAGTACGGGAACGGCATTATTTGAGCAACAGGAAAATTCTACATGGTACAATCCAATTAGTATCAACGTTAACACGTGTTCACTCTGAGCAACACGGGTCCTGCAGGGCTCCTGCCTTTGGCGTGCAGGGGTTTCCCATCACAGCCAGCTCCTCAAGTGCATGGTGCATGCAGGAAGATACCTCCTGAAAAACAGCATCACAGAAGTCATGGCCATGATATAAATCAGAATTTGTGTTCCTGTGGACATACTCATCTGATCATTGCACTTCCTCTGGGAATCACAGCCACCATTTTTTAGTGTGAGACTGGACAGCCAAATATTTTGGGAACTTTTTTTGCTCCCTGGCAGTAGCTGCCTGCACAGTTCTGAGGTTTTGAGATACCAGAGGCAGGGGTGGGCTGTTCTGGGAAAGAAGCAGTTCGGCACAGTTGCCACACGTGCCAGAAGGTCAGTGGGAAATAACTGAAGATAAAAAGGCCTTCACTGAGCTGACACTGCAACAGAAAGTTCCCAATCCCCTGCTGAAACTGTCTCCAGCGAGACCCGTATTGGTGTCCCTGCTCGTGCACCTCGACTCTCTGCTTTGTGGGAGCTCCTTGGTGCTTTGTGGCCCTCTCCCACCACCTGGGGCCACCTCTGCCATGGTCAGGCTGTAGGTATGGCTACGACCACGGCACACATCAGCTTCTAGTTGCCAGGGGGTGCCCAGATGTAAAGGAGCTTGTAGGCAGGGCAGACGACGAGTGAGCACGGAGCCTCAGCACACACGCACCCATTGTCTCTCACCATCTGCTAGATGAAAGAGAAACCTATGCATACAGAGCCACGCTAAATTTGCAAGAAGAGTAATTTTCCATCGTTTGCATAACTGTAATCCATTTCTTTGCTAACAACAGGCACTAACAGGAATGACTTATAGCCCCAGTTCAGCACGCTACTAAACTACCGCTGTCTTGGCTTTACCTCTGGAAGAACAAGATAACCTTCCCGAGCTTCCTTTGTGAAATGCAAAATATTTCAGCCAAAAACATCAAGCTCTGACATTCACATATGTATGCTAGCACCTAAATTAAGGTATGTACGTTTGAAATTTGTACCCTGCAAGGACAATCTGTAGAGAAGAGATAAACATTATAAAATGTGGACAGCTAAATAATGAAGTAAGGATTCTGGAATTTAATATAATGATAACTCAAGCACTGAGCTGTACGTGTTTTGGGTTTGGAGTTTTCTTTTCCTTTTTCCAAATTGCATTATAAGAATGATGGTTCCTTTAATAAAAAAAAAATTAAAAAAATGTATTTGCTATGATGAATAGTAGTTCCCTAAATATTTTTAGTACAAGACATGTAATTTCAATAAGTGAAAAAGTTTGTTTAGAAAAAACTACTCAACTATAGCAAATGTCCAAAATCATTCTCCATCTGCAGAACCATAAAAGGGCTCAAAACAGAAGCAGAATGTTTTACAACAGCTGGTCTCTTTCAACTTTCTGTAATTTTTATAGCTATTTTGTGGTGATTTTTTTTTTAGCACATCGCAGCAGGACTCTTCTAGAAACAGGCAGACCATGATTTCACCCATGCAATTCCATGAAGCAGAGGTGCATCGCTCTCATCCCCAACCACCACCAGCCAGACACATGCAGGGTCAAGTTATGTTCTCTCACACCAGGACGGAAAACTTATCAAATATGGCCCTGATCCAGCAAAGCACTTAAGCGCATGCTTTACTTTAAACACATAAGTAATCCTATTAGAGTAAATGAGATTCAGCATAAACCACTGGACTGAATCTCAGAATACCTTGGTTGTGGCCCTGATTATGTCAGTGACCGACTGTGTAACCTTGGACAAATCACCATATTGCTGTGTCTTTATTTCCTCTTTTGCCCTTTAGGTGCGTTGACCATGTGGCACGCCATTCTCACCATAAATGATCCCAATCTGGAATCTTCTAGAAGCTGCTGTACTACACATAATGGCAGGGATGCTTAAGTACTTTAGTCCCTTTTCAAATACCTGTCACATGCTCAGAACTAATGCTTACCCAAAAAAAAACAACCAAGATGACATCATGCATCACAGAAACATAGAATGGTTAGAGTTGGAAGGGACCTTAGAGATCATCCAGTTCCAAACCCCATGGGCAGGGACACCTCCCACCAGACCAGGTTGCTCCAAGCCCCATCCAGCCTGGCCTTGAACCCCTCCAGGGATGGGGCAGCCACAGCTTCTCTGGGCAACCCATTCCAGTGTCTCACCACTCCCATAGTGAAAAATTTCTTCTTGATATCTAATCTAAATCTATCCTCTTCCAGTTTGAAGCCATTAGCCCTTGTCCTATCACTGCGTGCCGTTGTAAAAAGTCCCTCTCCAGCTTTCTTGCAGGCCCCCTTCAGATACGGGAAGGCTGCTGTAAGGTCTCCCTGGAACCTTCTCCCTTTCCCCTAGGCCTACTTATCCACTATCAACAACCAATCCCAAAAGCATGAATTTGCTCTAAAAAAACAAATGTGGAGAAGGCCACCGACTGAAGGGTACCTGCAGGTGTGGGCCAGGACAGCCCCCAGGCACGGGGGGGTTACAAGCCCAGGACTCACCCTGCAGTTCCCCCCGCCGCTGGTAGTCACAGGGCAAGGAGACCCCAAGCCCTGCCGGGGGGTCAACCTGCCAGGGCCCTGCCCACTAAAGGAGAAGAAACTGCTGAGAGAACCTGCTAAAAGCACGTTGTGGGAGACAGCATCGTCTCGCAGGGTGCGATGTTTTCACTCAAAGGCTTTGTATTGAGTATTTTCAGACTTTGTGACACAAGACACAGTTTTCCACAGGTAGGCCCTGTGCCATCCACTCTACGTCTCAGCCATCCTGAGAATATTTTCACATGTGTAATTCTGCTTTTGCACACATACACAACCAGGCAAGGTGTTTACTCTTGCCATCACGCGTCCTGCTTCCCGGCAGTTGTCACAGGCAATGTCACTGTCACGAGGAGAATATGGATTCGGCTCCTAACAATGAAGCAGGCACGGATGAGTGGGCAGGATACTCAAATGAGTTTCAGAAAGACTTGAGGTGAAATACTGTCCCCAGTGAAATCAATAACAGTTCTCCCATTTACTTCAGCAGAGTAAATATTTCAACTCTTTTTTTTTTTTTTTTTTCTATGCCTTCTGGTCATCTCGGTGCCTAACAGAGTAATCATTTATTGTCCTTAGGAACACAGGGAAAAGGACAGAACAGATAGAAGGCGAGGAAAGATTTGAAAATAAACATACTATTTTTTCCAGGTTGATTAAAAAAAAAATTTAAAAAAAATACCCCAACAAAAACTTACAATGATTCCTGGTGTTACAGATTATAAACAACGCAGAAAGAGGAGATTAGATTAACACAGTTAAGATCCTCCTTTCTAGGAACTCATTCACAAATTCCTCTCCTGTCCTTGAAACACCTGCACAACCACCACGCTCCTGCCTCCCCAGCTGAGCCCCGCACGAGCTGACCGCAGCGCAGAGATACCCCTTGTAAGACACACAGCATCACGAGCTGGACTCCCTTAATTAAAATATTTTCTGCTGCAGATTGGAAGCCTGGCCTAGGAGGCACTTGCCAAAAATTACGTTCAGGAGCGCGGCAGCCGAAATGGGATTTTGAATAGGGCAAAAAGTTAGTTACTTGTGGCTTGTTCTGAATGTGTGCTCTGTTCCCATTGTACGAGGAGGGGAAATACAGTCAAAAGGTTACATATAACTGTGCATTTGCAGCAACTCAATGGACACAGGAAACTACTGGTTTTCAGAAGCCAGTCAAAATTTTGCAAAAAAATCAAAATTAAAAAGAGCACGTACAGTAACCTGTAACAGAGCCTGAAAAAAACACACAGCCTGCATAACACAATAAAGTTACTGAATAAGTGCAATTTACAGTGAGCTTGCTGTCAGTTAAGAGTTGCAAGTTTCCAAAATTAGTTGGCGTATCAGACAACAGCGAACATCCACCACGCATCTTAGAGCTCCTGAAGTCCTTAGCAGCATTCAAAGTCCAGGTTGACGTTTCATCTTTAATTCATGCTCCTGTGCCTTCCTATATTAACTCCTAACAAAGCAGCATGCTAATGGCCCGGGCGCAGGGAGCATGCGCGGGGCAGGGGCTGTACCCGCTCCCCATCGCCAGCCAAAGGACATCCCTGCCCTTCCACCAGGCAGGCAAACACCACCGACAAACTGGACCACCACAGCAGCCCAGATGGAGACCATCCTCAAGAGCAGCAGCAAAGTGCGCTCAGGAGATCTAATTTGGAAGCAATTTCTCCAGGAGAAAAGTTTTCTTCAGCCACGGAACCTCCTTATTTGAGCCCACGTTATTTCTCCCTCTCCGTTACCTCTGTAATTCATCAAACTTTACCTACTCCTTTGGAAAGGACTCTAAAAACCGCGGGTTTTAACACAAGGCTCAGGCTTTGGGCAGCACCCTTCTTCTCCCCAGCATCTCATGCAGTGCCTCACAAAAGGCCCCAGAGGTTGGACAAACACAGCACCAGGAAAAACACAGCGTGAAAGGGATCTTTATGTGCATGTGTGAGGGCCCAGCGCTAATAGCTCAATGTGCTATTGACACATCGCAGTGCAAACAGCTACGGCTTTTGCAAAATAGCATGACTCACAGTGTCATTCTTAACTTTGCCTTTCCCAGATTCGGGCGATTTGTGAAACAAATCATCCCCGCGTTATTAAAACACGTTTTTTTGGTTTGGTTTTTTTTTTGCCGGTGAAGGAAGGGAGCCGCCGGGAGGTGGCTGTTGCTCCCGCCTGGAAGGTTTGCTCCGGGGGGGGAGCAGACAGAAGTGGGACCGCAACTTCTCCGACAATCCTCCTCAAACCAAAAGCGTTTGTCACCCTCCCGTGCGAGCAGCTGATGGACTTTTAGATAATCCTCCTGTTCGCTCAGAGCACAGCCGGGATCACCCCAGAGAGAGCAGAGCGGGGGGGGGGGGGTCCTTTCCCTTCCCCTCCTCTCCCTGGCAGGGATACCCGGGCTCCATCGGGGGGTTCTGCCCGACCCCCGAAGAGGCTCCAGCCCGGGGAGAAGTTCAGCAAGTCCCGGCCGGAGCCCCCGGAGGCTGCACGCCCGGGAGAGCCGCCTTTTGTTCCGCGGCTGCGGGGAGGGGGGGGGTGGAGAGGGACCCGCACCCCGAAGTTACCGGCACCGGAGCACCCGGGGTGGCCGAGGCCTGGCGAGGAGGAGGAGGAGGAAGGAGGCGGCCCGGCTCTCTCTCCCGTCACTCGCCGCCACCAACTTCCCGGGGCTGAGCGTCCCACGGCCCCGCAAGATCCCGGGGCTTTCGGGCATCCCCCCACCCCATCACCCCCCCGCCCGAGCCTCCCCGTCCCGACGGAGCCCCAACTCCGGCTGTCGGGGAACCGGCACCGGCAGCAGCAGGAGGAAGAGGAGGAGGAATTAACACACGCGGGAATAATCACCTTGTTGTAGTTGTAGTAACCCAAACACTGGGCAAAGTCCAGGTTGGAGGGGTCTCCGGGAAGCGAGCTGCCCGCCGCAGCCGGGTAAAATCTTACATCCATGCCGGTGCTTGGGTCCAAGAAGTGCACTTGGAGAAACCGCCGGGAGGTTTAATAGATCCACCTTCAGGTGCCTTCCCCGGGGCTGGGGGGACGCGGACAAACCGCCGAGGGGGAGCGGAGCTGCGGGGGCGCCGAGCCCTTCCCTGCCCGGGGAGCGGGGAGGATGGAGGGCCGGGGGGCAGCGAGGGAGAGGGGCGGCGGAAAAGTGCAGGTAAACAAGGAGGAGAGGAGAGAAGGAGGAGGAGGAGGAGGAGGAGAGGTGGGCGGCGGAGCCCAGGTGGGTGCCCGTCCGCCTCGGCGGGAGGAGGGGAGGGCAGGGGAGAGGGAGGGAGAGAGGGAGGGATGGAAGGAAGGAGGGAGGGAGGGAAAGAGGGAGGGAGGGCTGTTGTTTTTTAAAAGCTCGGTGCCAAGCCACGGGCTTTGCCTCCGCATTCAGGAGCAGCTGCTGTACACAAAGGAGCCACGCGCCCGGCGCGGACGGACGGACGGACGGACAGACGGACCGACCTCCGCAGTCTTG
>NW_015090842.1:17073791-17243009 GCF_001431845.1 Calidris pugnax
CAGGCCCTCCGGTGGCCGTCCGCTCTCCGGGAAGGTTCTAGGTGAGTAACTTTCACCGCTTCCACCAGTTTTCTTTTTTTTATTTTTTTTTTTTTAATCTTTATGATGCGCTTCGCGGGTCGGTGGGAGAAGAAAAGGAGGCGTTTTTAAGGTACTGTCAAAGAACGGGACTTCAAAACACAGGAGGAAACCTTCCTGAGCTCTCAAAGCCCCCGGCTGCTGCTGCCAAGCAAGCGATGCCCCGACGCTCCAGGTGTGTTCAGCCCGTCACACCTGGAGCCTTCCTCCCCCCAAAATCTCCCTCCAGAACTTTTGGAAGAAAAGCTAAGGCAGGACAAAAGGGCATTTAACCCCATGACTTGTGCCCTGCAGCCAAGGGGTGAGGAAGAAGGTGGTTGACCCTTGGCAGGGAGAATCACCCTTCAGGCGCAGGGCTGAGTCCTGTTCTGCTCTAACACCAACCGGAAATACACCCCAATAGTGTTAAGTTTACTCCATTTGGCTGCAAAATAGCAGTGACAACGCAAGTACCCAAGGTTTAGCTGCCCACCACCATCAAGATCTCCTCTAAAGGGTTGTGGCTGCCGAGGAGAGGCATCCTGGGCCTCTCCTGCGGAAATACACCCCAATAGTGTTAAGTTTACTCCATTTGGCTGCAAAATAGCAGTGACAACGCAAGTACCCAAGGTTTAGCTGCCCACCACCATCAAGATCTCCTCTAAAGGGTTGTGGCTGCCGAGGAGAGGCATCCTGGGCCTCTCCCGTGGTGCCAATTCTGGCCAAAACCTGCACCTCAGGGGGCTTTAACACCTCACACTTCACATCCAGGCACAGTTTTGCACTGCTTAGATTGAGAGCAAAGTGTAAACCAGCTACAACGTGTAGGAAGGGAACGTCTTCCCAACTCCATTCCTAGAAATCTTACTTTCAATATTTACGGTGGAACAAGCAGGTCCCGCTGGCGCAGAGACACCGGATCACCCGTACCCAGGGTACTGATCCTGAAGCATCACAGCTTGAAGCAAAGAAAGTGATGTTTTGCACTAAGAGCAGAATTAAACATAGCACAGATATATACTGCTATTTATACGGAGTGTTTAGAATTTAACTTTCTAGAAAAAGCTGATCCTGAAGCATCACAGCTCGAAGCAAAGAAAGTGATGTTTTGCACAAAGAGCAGAATTAAACATAACACAGATATACACTGGTATTTATATGGAGTGTTTAGAATTTAACTTTCTAGAAAAAAGGTATAAGAACGGGTAAATGCCTCGGTAGAAAAGAAAACAGGCATATTCTGTCAAATACTTAATCCCATTTCATATTCATTGTGTCAACCATATTGGTAGAAAACAGGCATATTCTGTCAAATACTTAATCCCATTTCATATTCATTGTGTCAACCATTTTTAACCAAAGGGGAAAAACGGCAAAATCTACTCTGTTGCTGGAAGGGAAATGGTTGAGGAACGTACAGCGTGGAGTGTTCACACAAGCACACCCCATACCCGTGGCAAGAATCATTTATGCTCCCGAGAGAAACAAATCGTTCAGAAATAAGACAATATTGAATCTGTCTCAGAACGCAACGTCACATGACAGCGTTCCTCCAAAGCAGTGATGGACACGTGGTAGCATATACTCACAGCAAACTCATTTCAGCTGAGGTTAATAAAGTAATGCCTGCATCATTTCATTCACTTGGTGACAAACATTTCTGTAACCCCAAGTGTAAAAGTTAGACTGAGTAGGTTGTCAGGTACAGGAACAGATCATCAGCACCAAGTTCTGAGGTGCTCTGCTGTGTAAATACAGGATCAGAGAATGCTATGGGTTTGGAAGGGACCTCTAGAGATCATCTAGTCCAACCCCCTGCCAAAGCAGGTCCACCCAGAGCAGGTTGCACAGGAACGTGTCCAGATGGGTTTGGAACGTCTCCAGTGACAGACTCCACCACCTCTCTGGGCAGCCTCTTCTAGGGCTCTGCCACCCTCAAAGTGAAGAAGTTCCTCCTCATGTTTAGATGGGACTTCTTATGTCCAACTTTGTGCCCGTTACCTCTTGTCCTGTCCCTGGGCACCATTGAAAAAAGACTGGCCCCATCCTCCTGACACCCACCCTTTAAGTATTTATAGGTGTTGATCAGATCCCCCCTCAGCCTTCTCTTCTCCAGACTAAAAAGACTCAAGTCCCTCAGCCTTTACTCATTAAGAGAGATGTTCTAGGCCCCTAATCATGTCCCCTCTCCAGCAGTTCCCTGTCCTTCTGGAACTGGGGAGCCCAGAACTGGACCCAGTGCTCCAGATGGGGCCTCCCCAGGGCAGAGCAGAGGGGCAGGATGACCTCCCTTGACCTGCTGGTCACACTCTTCCTGATGCCCCCCAGGATGCCATTGGCCTTCTTGACCACAAGGGCACATTGCTGGCTCGTGGCACCCTGTTGTCCACCAGGACTCCCATGTCATGGAAATACGGGTATTTCCAGACTGCCTTGCTCTGGTTCTCTGCACTTTTCCATTGAATTCAGAGGGAAAAGGCAAATGATTCCAAATGGAGGATTTGGTCCCACTGTCATATCAAAAGGAGCCTCCGAAAGGCCGCAGACCTTTGCGGGTTGTGGCTTCTGGGCAGTGTGTGGCCTACCAAGGGCCTTGCCTGCTGCAGGGTTCCTGCCTGGGCTGGCGAGGGGCTCCCTGAGAGGGCACACACCCCAGGCTGGCCAGCCCACCTCCCCTCTCCTCTCCTGTCCCACCACCTTGGGAGCAGGCTCTGCTCCAGCCAGGAACACAATGCTGTGGAGCAGGTGGTGGCAGGCAGGAAGAACACGAGGTGCTGTGGTGGGCAGGCACCTACCTCCTCTGGGTTAAACAGAGTAAGTAAGAATGAAAAAAAAAAAAAAAAAAAAAAAAAATTTCCAACCAGAAAAAACATCAGCCTTCTCTTCTCCAGACTAAAAAGACTCAAGTCCCTCAGCCTTTACTCATTAAGAGAGATGTTCTAGGCCCCTAATCATGTCCCCTCTCCAGCAGTTCCCTGTCCTTCTGGAACTGGGGAGCCCAGAACTGGACCCAGTGCTCCAGATGGGGCCTCCCCAGGGCAGAGCAGAGGGGCAGGATGACCTCCCTTGACCTGCTGGTCACACTCTTCCTGATGCCCCCCAGGATGCCATTGGCCTTCTTGACCACAAGGGCACATTGCTGGCTCGTGGCACCCTGTTGTCCACCAGGACTCCCATGTCATGGAAATACGGGTATTTCCAGACTGCCTTGCTCTGGTTCTCTGCACTTTAAATGAAACCTGGAAGCACGTTCCCATTGAATTCAGAGGGAAAAGGCAAATGATTCCAAATGGAGGATTTGGTCCCACTGTCATATCAAAAGGAGCCTCCGAAAGGCCGCAGACCTTTGTGGGATGTGGCTTCTGGGCATTGTGTGGCCTACCAAGGGCTTTGCCTGCTGCATGGCTCCTGCCTGGGCTGGCGAGGGGCTCCCCGAGAGGGTGCACACCCCAGGCTGGCCAGCCCACCTCCCCTGTCGAGGATCTGGTCCCACTGTCATATCGAAAGGAGCCTCCGAAAGGCCGCAGACCTTTGTGGGATGTGGCTTCTGGGCATTGTGTGGCCTACCAAGGGCTTTGCCTGCTGCATGGCTCCTGCCTGGGCTGGCGAGGGGCTCCCCGAGAGGGTGCACACCCCAGGCTGGCCAGCCCACCTCCCCTCTCCTCTCCTGTCCCACCACCTTGGGAGCAGGCTCTGCTCCAGCCAGGAACACAACGCTGTGGAGCAGGTGGTGGCAGGCAGGAAGAACACGAGGTGCTGTGGTGGGCAGGCACCTACCTCCTCTGGGTTAAACAGAGTAAGTAAGAATGAAAAAAAAAAAAAAAAAAAAATAGAAATTTCCAGCTAGGCAAAACGCTTTTTCCCCAAAATATTATTTAGTTAAAAGTTTTGAAATACTGTCTATATATACAATTATGAAATAAGATTATAGAAATTTGTTGATATTTCCAACCAAAAAGATTCCAGTTCCTGACTATAATCTAGCTCTGGCACCTCTACCGAGTGCCCAAATTAAGTCTTTTGCAGAACTAGTAAGACTGCAGTGAAATTAATGAGTCATTTAAAGAAAAACAGAAGAGAAAGTGGGACATATATGCTAATTTCTTTTTCTTTTTAAACAAAATATTAGGTTTTTTGTGATACTGTGCCAGAGAGAATTTTACAAACTAAAACACAGGCAAGTGTGTGTTTTCCTTTCTCAATGCCTCTGCAATGTAGTTTATTAAATAAGCAAACCTGAGTAATCTCTGCTGCACTTTAAATCCATATACATGACGTCAAATCTGTTTGTTAGTGACAATGTACTTATTTCAGGAGTACATTAAAGATGGAATATGAGCCAAAGTATTTATATCTTTCTGTACTTATCCCTTGAAAGGAATCCAACAATTTTTTCTCTAAAGCTATTTCTCTTTAAGGTCCTTCCGTAAAACTATGGCTTTGGAATAATTATTTCTTTTTCTTTCAGAGCAGGGGGAAGTATCAGGTATTTGCAATTTTGAGTAAGTATTCCCTTCTTTTTTGCTGGTTTAGTAAAGTAAGCATCTGCCTACAGTAAGTGGAGTACTCTGGTAGCTTCCCTGGTCCTGGGTAGCCTTGATTTCGAAGAAACTTTTTGAAAAGCTCTGTTCCATAAAGATCTGAATGTGTGCCTTTTGATGCCAACAATTATGATTCAGGCAGTAACACACAAACTGTGACTTTGTTCCCTCTTCAGCTATACTTTCTTCTGACTCATCACCACAATTCAATTTTAAAAGCCATTAAGAACACTCAGACTGCTTTTCTGAGGTAAGAGCAGAAATTGCATTGGAGTGAATCAGTCGTACACGAGGTTGAAAGTGTGCGTGCACAGATGCTCACTGCTGCCCAGAACCCTTCCACCTTGCACACCCAAGCCTTGCACAAGCACCGCAACACAACCCTCCCCTGTCTCTGGCACCACAGTCCCCCTTCCTTCACTGGGGAAAACAACAAACACAAGAGGGGGCAGGAAAATGAGGAATAAAGGAAGAAGGAGTGGAATGAACCAAGGCTGGACCGAGACTCTTCGCTTCAGTTTCGCAGTACAGAGTCAATATTAAAATAGACCTGACACAATCATTTTCCCAGTGCAAGGTCCATGTCTATCAGCTCCTGGGAGGATCAAGAGGGGATGGGAGAACACAACATCCTCGATGTCACCTGATAAGGAACAGTGTCTTAGCCCCTTCCCCCCAGAGCACGTGCGGAAGATAAAGGGGCACAAAACAAAAAGGATGGGATACAGGAGGAGAAAAGGAAGACAGAGCACCAACCAGGTCTGGTTTAGAAAATAATCTAAAGCCTCCTAGGATCAATAGGAAGTCCCTTTAATTGATTGCAATGGGCTTTGAATTAGACCTATATTCCACTTATCAAGTACAGCTGCTGAGAATCGATAATATTTTGACTTACCTCTCAAAGCAACAACTACACTGGTAACTTTGGACTAAGAAAAAGTACAATTAACAGCATATTAATGCATTAGAGTTTATCTCACTGAAGTCCCCTTCTCATCAGATTGTAGAGTCAGCTGGCATTTGCAAGTGATCATGCAGGCATGAATATCCTATTTAAATGAGGCACTAAAGAACAAACTTTTGTTCTTAGCATTAATTCAGATCAAATATTCATTGATATATACGTTTCTCAGCAAGTGTCTCAAGCAGGGATCAATAAACACTTATTAGTCACTGACCATGTTTCCTGCAGTAAAGGAGGGAATGTCAGCCAGCAGATGGGAGCAGCCAAATAATTGGGGGAGCTGGAGTGTAGTGCTTGTCTGCCAGATGATCATTTGCCTTCTCTTTGTCTCAGTTGCTGCATCTAGAAAACCATAGATCAAAGGATATATATATTTTTTAAAAGTATCTTTAATAGTCATTCCTTAAAAGTACAACTCATTATTTCAAAATACAAGTATGGAGTGTTGCAGGGAAAAAAAAAAAAAAAACCCACAACTGAGAGTTCTTGGTTTGTGAAAATTCTGTTTCTTTCAGACCCAAGTCAGGAAATGCATTACTTTTTGAAACTAGGAAAGAGAAAATTATTAAAGTTTTCAAACACTTACATGTGCCTGCTTTGATGTTTCTGTGGATTGCTGAAGTCTCTTATCTTACCTGAAGTATTTTACCACCTCGACTCACATATGACAATTATAACCACATTCTAGCAGAAAAACAAGTATTTGGGTTGTCTACAGAGCAGAGACAACTGCTAGCACTGTTGCACTATGTTATAGCAAAAAGGTTTCTGCTGCTTTAAAGAAAGTATTCCACAACCCTCCAAAATAACCTGTGTGTAATGGACAATATAGGATTACTTTTTGGCAGAGCGCGTATCCTGTTGCTATTGACTGCAGTGTTACAGTATCCTGACACACTAGTATACAGTTATTGTGAGATAAAGACCACGTTGAAAAACAAACTGATTGCGGTACTGAAAACAGAAAAGGAACTGTCCAGTAACAGAAAAATTAACTTCTCTAAGAGAACAATGACTGGAACAGTGTAGTTTCTAGATTAGCATTAAAGAATTAAAAGCTTTAACTGAAACTAAGGAACTATTGCAATCTATTCCTTTCTTCCAGGGATGCCATTTTAAAACAAGACAGGAAAACTTGGTTAGAAATGGATCTTCGTTTATATATAATAACGTAGATAGACATATATATGTAGCATTTATATCATCTGTTGATATAAAGCCGTGGAAGTTGTGTGGTATGGTTCTGTTCGATTCTTTGTTTTTCCCCTCTGGCCCTCTCCACATTCATACATTTTATGAATTTAAACTAAAAGAGTTATTAAAAGAGGGGAGGGGAAAGCTGTTGGCATCTGCTTTTTAAAGGGAGTTTACAAGGACAATGTCTACAGAAGAAAAACATGCTCACTGTGAGCAATCCAAATTCTTTACATTTCTGTATTAGTCTAGAGGAATGTCAGGCAGAAACTTCCATTTTACAGTAGAATTAAATCTAATTACTGAAAGAATTATTTTAATGAAACGTATCTGAAAAGTCTTAGTGAGATTTGGTGAAGAGTATTTCCAGGTGAGAAAGGTTACATTTAATCCTTTTATCTGCACCAGATTCACTCACACATGTTTTTCAGTTCTAATTTCACCCCGTGTTCTCTAAGGTAATTATTTGAAATATACAGCACATAGCCATACGACCTCTGATGTATTTCAGGTGCACGCATTTCATTATAAAGCACCTAAATAAGGATGTGGCAGTGCTCCTGGAGTGATCAAGAAAAATTCTTTCTGTGGTTTTGTGGGTTTAATGGAATAATACTGTATTTCCCCAAAGAGAGGGCACACTTACCCTTGAGAGCCTGTGTGGAACCCTGGGGAGGTGGGAGCAGCAGTGCCTTGGCTGTCCCCAGAAGCCATGGAAGTGGCCGTAGATACTCTTCACAACCACAGTGCACATCTTTTGTTGGTGGATGTGGAAGAGATGGGCCTTTGGTCATCACTTGGAAGCCACTGGAGCGCTTGATGGGACACTGCCAAAATTTAAGGTAAAAAGCCATGTATGTTTTTACACTCATTCCTTAAAAATAAAAATTGGTATCTAAGAATGATGGCTTTTCTCATGTCCCTTTTAAATGGCACAAAGCCTTATTATGATATTAACATCACCTTCTTACCAGCACAGGTTATAAAACAAAATAATTAGTGACCAATGCTAGAGAATATGCGAAGATATAAAAAAATTATCCCCATTTGATACAACTGTAGCCATACATCTTTATTTGGATAGATCAGGTCCATACAGTAACGGGGAGTAGTCTTCCAAAGGACTCATTAGTTTTCCTTTAGGTCTCCTAATTAATGATGTAGTCTTCTGAGAGAATATTAATAACTCCGGTATTAATAGCAGCATAATTCTAGCTGAGAATTAAAAAAATAAAGCACTTTTTTATAACTACTTGTGCAATAGAGTTTAGGATTTAGTAACAGACACACATATAAATTCATCAGATTAAAAATTAACAAACAGATTTCTAGAGGCGTGATCTAGGGACCACAGTAACATCTCCAAAACGAGCTGCTGTACTTTCATTCAGGAGACTTAATGTTCGGTTTATGGAGTGGAGCTCTCTTCTTTGATGCTTCAACAGGATGGTTTTTCAACATTGAAAAGCTGAAGACAGATTTCATCCAGTTCTCTAGACTATTTCCCCAAGCTCATAAACAGTATGTGCCAAGCTGTTCTTAAAGAATCAGCCCTCATTTCCATGAATGGCTAATATTTAATAAAACATCTGATCACAAAAGCAAATCTGAAAAATCAGTACTAAAATAACACTCCGACTTGCTACTAAATGCAATGTTCTTTGATCTAAGTCCATTTCAACTCCATTTATTCCAGGGTTCTACAGCAGTCAAAATAATCAATGCAGAATTTTCCGTGTGATTTACACATTGCTTTTTAAAATGAATTGACTGAAACAAAAAATGCTTATTTCTGCTGCCTGGCTTGTTTTCTAAAACATATTCTCTTTCTTTTAAAGTGAGAGAACGACCTCTGCTTCAGGAACAATTTTCTGAGACAGTGTGTTTATCAAATGGCTTCTCTGCTTTCATGAAAACAATTTATTTTCACTGAACTCTTCAAGATAAGCATTGAAGTCAGGAAGAATGTACAATGACATTTATAATTACATTCAAGAAACAAATATTTTCCTACAGAAAGGTTTTGGATTTTTATCTTTTTTTAGAGATACAAAATATTTTCTTCCCTCCAACATACCATTTAAAGTTATTTTCTCCCTGAAATTACAAAGTGTATTTTCATATGCATGGAAAAAAGAAGCCCAGGACAGTAATCTTCTCATAGAAAGGCTACAGTATGCATCCTAAACAATGCAAGCTGTAGCATAATCCTTACAACCAAATTGCCTTCCCTGCCCCACTCTTAGGAAATAATCTGCAGACAAATGACGGGGGAGCAGGGGGATTCGTGACCTTGCAGAGCCTCCTCCAAATGCCCCCCATATGCCCAATCTTAGAAAATGGACAAAACAATCGTCCCTTGGAATGGCACGTCCATCTCTCCAGCTTTCCTCCCACATTTTCCCCTTGCTCAGAGACAGTTTCTTAAGCCCCCGAGCTCTCCACGGAGCCTGTGGACATAGGGGACGGTGCCTCCCATTCTTTGGGGAATAGAGGATCTTGCTAAAAAACCTCCCTCTCTTTTCCCCTTATGGATCCAGCCCCGGACCCGTTCCCAACTCACAACAAAAACTCAGTCATGCCAGACAAGGACTGCTCCCTGCTATATTCTGAACTGCCCCAAAAATCAAGGTAGTCCGTAACGTATCTCATCTCTCGGAACAAAGCAGCCACAGATTTAGCCATACAGTGCCTGTATTTTCAAATGCAAATTCACTACCTACCTATGCAAAAGCTGCCCATGAATATATTTAGGAGTTCCGTTTGGGCTGCCTAGAAACGTGGGTCTTACCGGATTAAAAAGACATATTACAATCACTCCAATGAATGCCCTTTAATTTGTGGGAATTCGTTTTAGAATTAAAAATTTAAGATCTGGTTTATTCCTTGTCAGTCAAACATCCTAGCTTTTCATTATGCCATTTTTTCAGTGCATGGAGGTAGTTCTCATCATAAAGATTCTCTGATAAAGTTCTCCTCCAGAGATACACTCTTTGTAGGCTCAGCTCGTGAAGAAATACCATTCATTTGTAATACTCATCGGAGAAGTAGAGAAAAGAAAAAAAAAAAATCGAAAGCAGCTGAAAAGAGATTGTATTTCACTAATATACACCAAGGCTTTATTTAAAATATACAATGTTAAATTTGATCAAATATCAACCCACCATTCAGAGTGAAATAATCTCTTTTAATTTGCATGTATCTGTGTGTGCCAAAGAGAAGCGTGTTTGCTTTCAAGCAGGTGCACATCCTGCTATGACTAAATCTCTAACTCATCAAATTGCTTTACCAGGGTGGGACATGCCCTTTTTCTGGAACAGCTTCAAGCATTTTCCCCAGCATTTCAGCCACCTGTTTACTGAGTTCATACTCCAAAGGAGATGCATGCAATTAGAAACAAGGAAATGAAAATAAATGACCTTGTTTGTTATAAATAACAAAGAGACTCAGCAAAATTAATGCAGTGAAGCCTGACCTTCTGACCTGAAAGAAAGAATCACCTCATTCCTTTGTAGCGGGCTCACAATGCTCCAGCACCAGGCATTGTTATGCAGCTCTGCCTCTTTTGATGGATCTTAAAGGAGTATATTCTAAATATTAAATGTTTTACAAGTTAGATTAGGAAATTTGCATGAAAAAGCACGTTGAAACAAAGTCAAGAGAGCAATGATAAAAATTATCATTGCTTTATTGAAAGAGCACAGGTAAGCCGTGTGTATATTAGTTCACTATACTAGGGTTTTTCAACAGAAAAAAAAAATAATATGGAATTCCAGGTACTAAGAAGCCACAGAATGTCTCTGGTGTTTGGTGAATTGATGAGGGAGAAAGTTTTTAATTACCCAACTCCAGGAAAAGGAAACATTTTTCTGTTGTAAATTGTTTGTGCTATGATGATCTGACTTTTGAGAAAAAAAAAACAAACCAGTGAACTTCCAAAACTACTGCCAAAAATATACTTTTTTTTTTTCATTATCCTTTAATTAGGCAAGCGGAAATGCCTTCTTTTGTAAGAAGTCTACTCAATAACGTTTCTATGGGTTACATTTTCACTTTTGAATGATTCACGTCATTGTGGAGCTGTGTCCAGCTGCAACGGGGGGCAAGGTGTTGGCAATCTGTGTTGGGCTGCCTGTCTTTGGAGGTAATGAGGACACACAGTTGTTTTTACAGCAGATCTCACAAAAAGAGCGGTGTGTTAATTACAGCGCCGGTTCCCACCTTGTCACTCTCCAAAACAAGTCTGTTGCTAATGAAGCAGCTCGGAACCGTTGCAGAAATGAAAGGAGAACACGTTCGTGTCTCACTGAAAGCAGCTCCTACAACAGGTAGTGCTCGACAAGGATTTCTCCAAAACTTCACTTGGATTTGTGGTGGGTTTTTTCCCCTTCCCTTCTCTCCCTTTCAATGACATCAGTCCCGCTGCTGAGGTAACTGCAAGGCCCTTCACGCCCATGAGTTTCTCTTGGGCAGAGAGTGAATTGATGGGACCCTGGGGACAGCTCTACCTGTGGTGCCCACAGGGTGGAGAGCACATCTTCTGTGACACCAAGGGCCACTGAAGCCATGGGGCAGTGGAGGGAAGGCAGGCAAAACAGTCACGGAGAGTTACCATGAAGTCAGTCTTTTGCACAGGAGGCACTGGGGCTGGGCCAGCAAGAGGAACATGTCTGTGCAGAGCCTGTACCACACCACACATAGAATCATAGAGTTGTCTGGGTTGGATTATCTGGGTTTCAGATCATCTAGTCCAACCATCAACCTAACTCTGATAAAAACCATCACTAAACCATGGCTCTAAGCACTATGTCAACCTGTCTTTTTAAAACCTCCATGGATGGTGCCTCAATCACTTCCCTGGGCAGCCCATTCCAAGGCTTCATAACCATTTCTGTGTAAACATTTTTTCTAATATCCAACCCAAACCTCCCCTGGTGCAGCTTGAGGCCATTTCCTCTTGTCCTATCACCTGTGACTTGGGAGAAGTCACTGACCCCCACCTCTCTACCACCTCCTTTCAGGTAGTCGTAGAGAGCAAGAAGGTCTCCCCTCAGCCTCCTTTTCTCCAGGCTCAACACCCCCAGCTCCCTCAGCCTCTCCTCATATGACTTATTCTCCAGGTCTGTAGAGGTCCATGGAGGACCTGTGACCGATGCAGTGCTTTGGGGATCAGGAGCATGAGGGGGCAGCAGCTCTTTCCATCCCCAGCCTCTCACTCATCCTTCCACCTTCTGTACACGACAGAGCAGCTCCACCCCATAAGGACTCAGCACGACTCGCTCCTGCTCCCATACTTTTGCAGTAAAAGGAAATTATTCTGCTAGAATAATTTCCAGCAGAAAAAAAAGTTGACAAACATAACCTTCTGATCTGTTCATGAAATCTCACAAACAGCTTATGTTTTTTCCAAAGGTATATACCGTTAAAAACCAAACAGCCCACGTGGCTGAAGGCAGGGATATGCTAAAGTGTTTGATTGAATCAGAACCTTTAAGAGTCTCATCTTCTCAATAAATCTGCATTTGTTCACACCGACTGAAACCAGACCACTCACGTTTCTAAGTTCTGATCTGTGGGGCTCTCTATGACAAGCCACACTTGAGGAAGACAGACACAAGGAACAGCCTTCTGAGAGCTGAGCCCAACCAGAAGAAATTCTGCTGTTGTGGAGAACGAAGTCACGATCTCTGGTCCTACTCTGGGGCTCCACACACCATGTGTGGGCCAGCAAGGACTGGGGTTGGAGAGGGGCTGTGGCTCTGGCCTGAGCCACCACAGCATGATACGCAAGGGCTAGAACAGGGACAGCAAAGATGGGGATCCATTAATGTGTCTCATGCCCCAACCATGAGACCTTGGTGGCCTATAAATTGTGAATACTTATGTGAGTCTCTGTTGTGAAATTCCTGGATTGGGTTTCTTTTGTTGGCTTTTACTGGCTTCAGCAGTCAGCACGTATAGTTCCTCTTCTTTATGATGGATAAGTGGAAATAATTGATCGTCTTCTGCAAAATCTCATTTTTATCCATTCAGAATAAATTCTAGATGAATATTCTCCAACCAGTAACTCTAAAATTCACGTGTTTAATATTTGTCCTGAAACTCACTCATTGAAGGATTTGTGGTAATTCAGCTTAAAAAGCGTATCATTCCAGGAAGAGCAAATTCAGGGCTCTCAGGAAAAGTCTATTAGCCCCCCCACATCTGCATTATTACAACCCCAATATACAATGACTTAAATGGGGAAAAGAATATTGCAAATATTCTATTGGTATATATTCATTCAAGGCAAATTTCCCAGACACCTGTGAGCTGACGGAACAACCAGTGAGTGGAAATATTAGAAAAATTGGAATGGAAAATGTTACTTTTTTTTTTTTAATATTTTGTATTTAATTATTGGAAAACTGATGCTGAAGAAAGGCACTCAGTGCCCCTTACTAATAACACACTGAGACCCTGGCAGCTCCAAAGCTGTTACAGTAGATAGCCAGTGACTTCTGTAAACTCTTCCCCATCCATTGAGGCATCCTCCAACTCAGGTCTTTCCAGATTTTTTGCATTTTGCCGTCGTATTCCAGCCATTTCTGCCCATGGTTCCGTGGCATCTTTGTGTCCTGCCAGTCGTGTGTTGCCAGTGCCTGCACAGTGTGTCTGAAAACAATCAGAAGCCCATAAAGGGGCTGCCGAGAGCTGCATGCTGAGGAGCATCCTGGAATGCAACCCTGCCTCCAGCCACCTCCATCACAAACCCAACACTCACCTACCTACAGCCGCCAGCATAAAGCCAAAGTGCCCCTACAGGGGACCGTGTGGCCAACCGTGGGCAGATAGACCTCCTCTGGGGTTCTGCCTCCTTTGCCACGGAGCTAAACTCTGGATTCTGAGATGAGCCACACCACCTGCCCCATCCAAGGCTGTGCATCTGCTCAGCAAGCTTTGCTGGGCTTTGTTTAACACACACTGAGGTTGGGGTTATGAAAACTATACTGTCTGCTGCAGGCTAAGGAGAGCCATTGGAGTGCCCTTGATGACCACAGCACAGGACAAAAGCGATTTCCCTTGTTAGGCCATAGAGACTTCAGAGGTTAAAAGCTGTAATTTTGGTGTAACAGAATCACAGAATTGTCAGACTTGGAAGGACCCTCTAGAGATCATCTCGTCCAGCTCCCCTGCCAAAGCAGGGCTGCCCAGAGCGATCTCCAGAGAAGGGGACTCCACACCCTCCCTGGGCAGCCTGTTCCAGGGCTCTGCCACCCTCACCCCAAAGAAGTTCTTCCTCATATTTGAGTGGAACTTCCCATGTTCCAGCTTGTGCCCATTGCCCCTCATCCTGTCACTGGGAACCACTGAAACCTTGGTATTCTTTCACTGAATTTCACTGAATTTTTAGAGTTGGAAGGGACCATAGAGATCATCTAGTCCAACTCCCCTGCTGAAGCAGGATTGCCTAGAGCTTGTCAGAGCATGTTACTCAGGAGCATCCAGGCGGGTCTTGAAAATCTCCAAAGAAGGGGACTCCACCCCCTCCCTGGGCAGCCTGTTCCAGGGCTCTGTCACCCTCACTGTGAAGAAGTTTCTCCTCATATTTGAGTGGAACCTCTTATGTTCCAACTTGTGCCCGTTGCCCCTCGTCCTCTCACTGGGAACCACTGGAAAGAGTCTGGCTCCCTCCTCCTTCAACCCTCCCTTGAGATACTTGTAAGCATTAATAAGGTCTCCCCTCAGCCTTCTCTTCTCCAGACTAACGAGTCCCAGCTCTCTCAGTCTTTCTTCATAAGGGAGATGCTCCAATCTTTAGACATAAGAAGAATATTAGTCCAACTAAATAAATTTCCCTCACTAACAGAAAATGTGCATGGGCTGTTCAGAGATGTCAGCCTGCAGAACACAGCAAAACCATTCCCTGTGTCATGTGAGCAGTGTGACCTCCTGGCTCAGCAGTTCCTGCCCCTTTTGGGCAGGCCTTTGCTCCAGCATGTGGCTTATAACCAACCTTCACCTAAGACAACTGAATACGTGCAATTTTTGCCTTCTTCCAAGCTTCCCAGACTTACACTGCCTCCTTCAGCTGATCACCATTCGTTTAGAGCAATTCTTCCCATGCTACACTTCCAGCCAAGTTTACCCCAAATTGTGCAAGCACCAAAACCATGCTAAACCTGCAGTTCAAACACCTGCACCCCGTGCTTGAGCGTCCTGGCATTACATTTGTGAGATACACCTCATTGCTGGGAAGAGTGGTTTTGCTTTTCCGTAACGATAACCTGAACAGAATACTAAGAAAGGCAAAAAAATGCAGCAGTGTCACATCCAAGAATCAGTGCTAGAGATATGCAAATAAAAACAGTATTCCAAAAGGCTGGAAATGAGTAGCATCCAAAATGAGTGATCTTATAAACTGGGTTTAAAAAGCAGCAATTTTTCAGGAGCATTAGTTTACATGAATTAGATGCATAAATGGCTTTCAAGTTCAGCTGAAGTCAAGTCATTCTGGAGAGCGAATGTTGTATTTTCACTCCTTGGCTGTTTCAGCTGTTCGGGAAGGGTAGGTACCCACACTGGAACAGGAGAGCACCTAGGTGTTGCACAAGAATACAGGAGGCACGTGCTGACCAAGAAAATAGAGTCATAGAATCATAGAATGGTTTGGGTTGGAAGGGACCTCAAAGATCCAGTTCCAACCCCCCTGCCCTGGGCAGGGACACCTCCCACTAGAGCAGGTTGCTCAAGACCCCATCCAGCCTGGCCTTGAACCCCTCCAGGGATGGGGCAGCCACAGCTTCTCTGGGCAACCTGTTCCAGTGTCTCACCACCCTCATAATAAAAAATTTCTTCCTGATATCTAATCTGAATCTTTTTTCTTCCAATTTAAAACCGTTTCCCCTTGTTCTATCACTACTCTTCCTGGCAAAGAGTCATTCTCCAGCTCTTCTATAGGCACCCTTCAGGTATTGAAAGGTCGCTATAAGGTCTCCCCAGAGCCTTCTCTTCTCCAGGCTGAACAATCCCAGCTCCCTCAGCCTGTCTTCATAGGAGAGGTGCTCCATCCCTCTGATCATCTTTGTGGCCCTCTGCTGCACCTGTTCCAGCTGGTCCATGTCCTTTCTGTGTTGAGGACTCCAAAGCTGGACACAGTATTCCAGGTGGGGTCTCATGAGTGCAGAGTAGAGGGGCAGAATCACCTCCCGAGGCCTGCTAGCCACACTTCTCCTGATGCAGCCCAGGACAAAATAGTTGCGGAGAACATAATTCCTACACCCAAACTGGGGCTCACCCAAACGGAGCCCTTGCAATTAACTATTTAAGGTGCCACACGGTCAGAGTTACTGTCGCTAGCACTGGGGAAATGCTAAGAATTAACAAAAGTTTCCGTCTTCCCCTGGTTCCCATCCGAGGGGAGGGCAAGCAATACCACAAATAGTTCAGGAGGACAAAGAGTGTCACAGCCAGTGTCCCCTCTCTCAGCACAACAGCCCTTACTGGCCACGGCCCTAGGAGCTACTGCTGAACACCTCATGATTTCTCATTGAACAGCTAAACCCCACCATGCTCCAGCCTGAGCAACCACAACTCTAACCCATTCCTTCATTAAATGCTTTGCCATTCCTTGAGAATGAGAGGTGCTGTGGAAAATCACATTGTCCCATATTCCGTTGGTATTTATATTATTCCGTTGGTAAACAATATCGTATACATATTAAACTGGTTTATAGTAGTCATCTGTTCTTTTCGAGATGTGACAAGACTTGGAATGATTTGCTCTATCAGCAACCTCTGTGGTAAATTCCCTCGTGGGGAATGTGCAGGGCAGCCCTGCAGAAACACCCGTGACAATGAAGCCAGCAGAGAACTCACACATGACGGAATCCGCTGGGCTGACTGGATTTTGGGGACAGTTGGGCCTCAACAAACAATCCTTTCTTCTCGCTCTATAGAGGAGCTGCGCTGGGGCCTACTTTGGCCATTAGTCTAAGGAAGGCCTTTGTTGAACATATAGCTGCTTCTCACATTGAAAGAATAAATCACATTCTTATTCCGGGTATGTCTCCGCTGCATTCACTGATGTGAATGTTGTTCCGTGGCTGAAAAACCGGGTAAACAGCTTGCCCTGTGCTGGCTCTGTGCTGCTCTGGAGACATTACTAGCCCGGCAACCAAATTTCTAGCCAGCTTGGATGTGCCTGCAAGAGCAGCAGCCCCGGCACAGATCCGTACTGCAGAGAGGGAACACCCTCTTTTCAGGAATATATTGTTCTTCAGGCTGGATTATCTGGATATGAACCAATTTGGGACCCACTTTGCCCGAGGAGGAGGAGGAGGAGGGAGAATCCGATCTTTTCTATGAGCTTAAAGAAGCAAAACCCAGTCTAGGCATGTTTCAGGAATGGTTCTGAGTCCATAGGGTTTTTTAGGGTTATGCACACATATCTCAATTTCTCAAGCACACTCACTAGAAGCATATAGTGCATGCCCCCCCCCCCTTCAGTATTTAAAATCCACAATAATCAATGTTCCTAACTGCTTCAATATACTGCAATTCAATATTCAATCATCTTTACAATCAACATCACTCTCCACTCTTCAATTTGTTTCATCATGTAGTATTAACTTACATTTTTGCCCATCCTCATATCCTCACAGGAGAATGGAAGATCCAGGTTTTGGCAGACCGTAGGGACCTCTGCTGACAGCTTCTATACAGACGGTCATCTTTGGATGAATAGAAGTGGTCTTGCATGATACCTGAGCTTCAGTTATTCAAGATTAAGATTTCTATCTGACAGAGTGAAGCTGATGATCCATCATCACTCTGGCGGAAAGGCTCCCAGTATCCAGGCAGGACGCTACAGCCTCATCTGAGCTTCTGAGTGACCCTTAAGCATAACAACAAATACATCACGTTAGTCTGGGGCACCTACAGACAGAATTATCCATTTTGCCATTAAACAGGAGTTTGTTTGACTCTGGTAAAAAATTCACATATGTGTCCCATTTACTTCCCATTTCACTGAGCCCTTTCCACGAAGGGCTGTGCTACAGGAGAGGGCCATGGCTGCAGCATAAGGGGAGCTGCTGGTTGAACAGGGAGGCTCTTGGGGAGAACCCATCCCCAAAGGGCTCTCCTCATTTTCCCCATTTTTCTTCAGAGCTATAACAGGCAAATTCCTGTGTTGTGTTTTAGTCAATGTGTGCATTTGTGTACTTCTCTGCACAGTTATAAAATTAAATTTATTTTTCTAAGAAACAAATAACTCCTCTGATGACCCATACATCACGCAACCCCTTCTGCTATACCTGTTGCCAAAAAAGGTAAATGGTAGACGCAAAAATATATATAGTGAAATAATTTTTACTCCCTCTTTCCACACAACACACTTCTGCTGCCAGGGAATCACTGCAGAAAAATTTCCAATAACCAGAATTATGACCAACTCTAAATTAAAATTTCTATTTCAAAGTTTTTCTGCCTTATTTTATTATTTATTACATTAGAGCTGCCTTGCAAAAAGATTATGCATAATTATTTGCAACAAAAACAGCTCACTGTAAATGCTAATGCTAAATGTCTGTATGTTTTAAACCTTAGATACACTAACCCTTTAAATTATTGTTTCAATTATAATATTTCATACATGCACTCGCTCCCTATTTGTGTAAGAAATTCCAACTACAAATTTTTGCCATCTGTTTCTTTTAGTTCATGCTCCTTTGTTCTTGCATCTCAGAAGAGTCCAACTAACCTGGTAGCATTTATCCTGCCTATTCCCTTCAGAATTATCTCTGACTCAATGAGACGACCTCATAATTTAATCTCTTCTATGGACCTGCTTTCTCTAACTTTAACAAACAATTAAGTTCTCTCTGCCTTCGTACCACACTAGCATCACATTTGAACCTTGTCTGGTTGTGCAATAATGTGGTTTTTTTTAAAAACAAAACAAAACAAAACAAAACTAAAACCAGAGACTGGTCTTTTGAGCATTACCATAATATTGTCATCTCTTGCCAACATCAGATTACACGAATCCTCTGTATCTGCATTCTGCAGTTTGCCATGATTACCTTGTTATTTGTTCTTTGTTGTTGAAAACTCTTCAAGCCTTACTGCCATCCATGGGTTTGTACTGTCTTTGACAGCGTATTTTATACATTCTTTACGCGACTGCAAGCTTGTGGTCTTTTTTTATTCTCCAAAATACTGTTCACTGTGTCTTCTCAGATTTTTAAGTCAGCTTCTGAAAATTACCCCTACTTCCAGCTAAAAATGTCATTGTTTATCTTTATTTTCTTCTTCTAGGGAGGATTTACTTATACCTAGTGTTTGGAACTATATAAGATGATGATGAATAGGATACATATTCCTTAAAAGTATATACGACCCAAAATTGCCTGTACAGAAACTCCATATGTCTAATTTTTCTTACTGGGTTTATAATAGAAGAATTTGGGCTAGATTATATACGGTGTGATGAACACAAGCACTAGCAAAGCACTGGGAAACCTTGCTTTGGCAGATTCTTTCTCCTCTTCGACTGCTCTACTTGTTAAATTTACCATTAAATACCCTACTCAAATAGAACGAGGATGTGGCCTCTCATCTCTGCTCCTCCAGATCCGGCCTCAACTGGGTCCCAGTTTGGTGCCCTTTTCTCTACAGCAAACTAGGAAAAAAAGCACGTCGTACAGGAGGATAATAGAAACAGTTATGTGCAAAGCTGCCATTCACAGAACTATTCTCTTGTAACCACAGACTATCCAAAACATGTCATGACTTAAAAACTGCCAAGAATTAAAAGTCTCTACTACACTTGAAGTCACCAGGCATTTCCAGCCAGCCATTATTTCCCATGACACGTTCAGCATCTTCATGTCTCCTCCTCTGCGTTTTAAGTTCTCACAGAAATCTGAGTTGATTTTTTTTTTTAAGTCCTGGATTTTGTCAGTATTCAGAGTCTGTTTCTATGTCTCTTTTATTTGTATTATTCTTATCTTCATTGAGAACATTGAGTCAAAACGTTTAACACCTGGAAAATACATTTTTCTCAACCAAACGTAGGTTACCTTTGCAATGTCTCAAACTCTACTGCTTTCTCCAGTGACCTCCTTTCTTCTGTATTCAGAAAAAAAAATCTCTTATTTATCTTAGCCCTTTGCACAAACTTATTTTATTTTGGTCCTTTTGCTTACACTTATCCCTTTGTTCTGTAATCTTTCAATCTTCCCTACCAGCTTTATCTCACAAATGATTGATATATGCATCTCAGCAGTCTCAACTGCTATTTAATTTATCCCAAATAAATATCCACACTGGATGGCAGGTATAATTCTCTAGCTACAAAACTTCAGCTTTGAAAATCTCCTATTTTATTTTCCATCCATACCTTTCCATGATCCTCGTGCTTTTTAGAGATTTTTTTCTTTTCCTCATGCACTTTTTGATTTAATTATGAAGCTAACCTGGTTATAACACTTCATATCAAGATATTCTCTCATGCTTATGTCTCCACTCATGGTATATTTATTATGCACACCTATGAAAAGGATTGTTCCCTTTTTAATCCAACAAAATTGTGTAAAGAAGCAATTGGATAATGTTTAGTCTGTGACTTGAGCTACACACCCAGACTGAATTAAAGCTAGATGGAGGGGCAATCCAGGTAGGTTGTGTGTTTAAAGGCCTCTGTGTGAAAGAAAAAGAAATCTATAATGTTACCCTCAGGATTTCAGGCAATGATATTCCAAGTCTGAAAGAGAGGGAATAAAGAAACTGAAAAAGGATACACACCACTGACCAATCAATTGAAAAGTACGGTAAATGGAAAACAGAAAACTCCCTGGATTTGCCTTGTGGGCTGATCGCAGTGGCTTTGTATAAAAAGAGAGAGCACTTATGATCCACTTTCTACTTGAGACATATAAATTAGTTTTTCTGAAGGCGTAACCCACTGTAACAAATTCTAAAGTGGTGTGGAAACATCCCACCACTCCTCGAGACGAAGACTAAATGATGCTGTGTCTTCCACGTCTCCTGGCTCAGGCAAACCCTATCTCTGGAAACTCAAAAGCTGCCAAGAGGCACCAGCCTTTATTGCAAAGCTGAGGCACGCTGAGGATGACTGCAACCTTTATTAAGACTCAGGAGAGTCTTACTGTTTGGTTAGGCCTCACAGTAGACAAGTTACAAAGGCTTCTGTGCTTTGTGCTGTTATCTGAGGGAAAGAAACCTGCCTCCAGGCTTTCAATGAAGGAAAGAGCAGCTCTCTACAACCTAACTTCCAGAAGGAAACCTGGTTTCCAGGCTCCTTTCCAACACACAGTGTCTCACCACCACCCGCACATCTCCTTTTATTGACACAAAGCCCACCTCATTATTTCTGGACTTTAAGTAGATCATGAGGAGCAAATTAGTGAAAACTCAGCATGTGAGGGAGAAACTATCCGAGGCAGGATTCCTCAAGTACTTATCACATGGCTGGAAAGAGGAGAAGTTCCAAAAGGATCAATGTGTGGCACGTAGTGTCAGACCACAGCAAGGGAGAAAGAACCTCTCAGAAGATCAGCCATTTTAGAGCCAGGAGGCGATGCAGGGAGCATTCTCTGACACCTTTTTAAATACACATAACACTGTTTATTTCCCCTGTCCTGAATCTAATTTTCTCTCAGCTCCAGGATTATTGTACTGGCATCTCTCCTAATATATTTGGCTTCATGACAATGTTCAATAATCAATAGCAAAAGAAGAAAAGAATGACACACCAGAAGCAAAAAAAACCCAAAATGTGAAGGCTTGTCAGTCAGGCCTACTGTCTCCTTCAAGAACTTCCTCTGGAAACGTGGTAGAGAATGAAAGAAGCCTGTGCAGGAAACCTGGAGGACTCCACACTCCCTGTCAGCTCTCTCCAACTAGACCAACAGACACATTTAACCTCATCACAACTTCTTCTCTAAAACGTGAATTGTGATTAATCTGCAGTAGATTCCTTGCACAAGAAAGATCACAAAAGGCTCTGCAAGCTCAGTCCTAAAAGACAGTAAGTGAAATACTCTCCTCTAGAACACTTTTCTCAAACAAGTTGAACTTACTTTGCAAGCCCACAACTCACCTTTTTAATACAGGGACACTTCAGGCCATAAAAGTAAATAGGCAAATATTAAGTGAGGTGACTCAAACATTTACGCAAGCAAAGCCACTCTTATTTTGTCAGAAAACAAATAAAGTTCAGCGTTGGCAGAGTTTTATAAGCCATCACACTTCACTTTGTTTTTCCACTTCTTTTTCATGACCCAAACTTGAAAGGCAAGGTAACCTTGGTGACTGGTCGCACACAACTGCTCAGGAGTGTCCCACAGTTCTCAGGACTTCATTTGGTCAGGACATAAGGAGGCCAACTCCTCAGCAGGTACTAAATACAGGAACCTAAATACTACAAGTGCGTGTTGGGCAAGTGATTGGGATAAAGAAAAGATCAAATGGAAGCTCAGCCTTTCTTTTTGCTCTTGTAGAACATGCACAAATGATACTCTCTGTTTCTTAAATAACTCCAATATACATAAAAATGTGAAAAGTGAAGCCTGAGGTAACTTTGTTTATATTACAGGCATTGAAAAGTCCTACCTTGATGTCTCAGTCACGTCATGTTTTTGCTACTCAGGTCAATTGCTACCAGGTTTCTCAGAAGCTGGAAAAAGACAATGGAAAGATAAATCCTAATGGACTGGATAAACATCTTCCTTTGAAACAACGCAAGAATTGCACAGGGTCTATATAAAAACTACTTAATTTTAATGACAGATTTATGTCATAACAAATAATGTTTTAGCTTGTGACTCTTGCTTGTTTTGAGTACAACTTAAGTGATATAACTGGATAGGGAAGACATTGAAGCAGAGAGCTCTGTTCCAAAATAAGGCATGTAAAGGTTGTATGAACGTTCAGTGGAGAGAGCCCTAATTCATTACAGAATGGGATTCATATACTTACACAGTGAAAAGCTTGGATTAGGCACACAACATAATTTCCATTATGTTAATGTTGCTTTAAAATATATTGCACGGAGTGCTGCAACAATCAAATTATCAATTATAATGTCTACTCAGAGTAGAAAAGTGTTGCAAACAGAGGGCTGATTACTGCTTCAGTACTTCCAATCTGCATACTCATTGTTTAGTACAGGGAAAACAAATTATCTTGTGTTGGCCCTAGTTCAAATTTAATTAAATGAGTGCAAAGCAATTATAATAAAGTACAATAGTATAGTAATGAAAGGAAAATAACTCATTAACCTATTAATCTTTATTTATGTTCCTCTCAAATAAGTATGTAATTTCTTTATCACTGCATCCCATAAGAAATAGCAGGCTCTCACTGCTCATGGTCTGCTTCAGCAGGGCTTATTTTGCTAAAGATCATTGTATGACTTCACTGTTACTATTTATATAGATTTTATTTAATGTGTCTGATTTTTCTCCTCTCCCTTACACAGTATATTTTAAAACCCTTTCCCACATATCCGTGATGTAGATTATAAACCTGTTCTCACCCCTCTTTTCTTTTAACACTTGTCAGTTCTGAAAGGTAAACCTCTCTAGGAGCATTGGTATGCTTCTGTCATTGCGTAAGGGAGGGAGCGCTCCCAGAACATCTGCTATAAAAGACGGTCTTACATTAAGACATAAGATGAAAGCATATTATTTTTAAGAGGACCTGACACAGCTAGTGCTTTCCAGTGTTTATGGGTATAACAACATACCCCATCTTTGCAAATGTGCTTTTTTTGGTCCTTCATTCCAAGTTTTATCTAGGTTGCTGGGTTGTTTTATTATTCTGACAAATCTCAACTTCCAGGAAAAACAATATTTTTAGACGATTAGTCAAATATTATACTGTGGTGTATTATAATCACGCTAGCTGTATGCTAGCTACCATTATTACCTTATCTCTCCACAACTGGTTTTGTTTTCCTTGACGTTTTACATTCTAGTGTGTACATTTAATGTCACACACCAGTGCTTGGCTTATTGCAGCCAGTCAGGGTTGACTCTGTCCTTTCACCGAGCTGAGCCACTCACAAAAAAAAACCAAACCCAACCAAACAACAAAAAAAAAACCAACCACCATCAAAACTAAGCTGTGAGGGAGCAGCAAGATTATGAGCAAAAACACATTTCAAAATTATTTGCTAAACAGCACTTTCTCCTTTTTTAGGCTGAGGAAACTAATACCATCAAATTTTTTTCTACTAAATAAAACACAGGAGAGATGGTACTGTAAGCAGTGACTGAATATTATCCTGGAAAATAGGCAAAAATGGTAACTGCCATATAAACTGTAAGAAAATTAAATTAGAAGAACTACAGTTTTAAAATACAGTCTCCACATCCGCATGCACAAGTGTAATTACACTTACAGAAGACCAGAGGTACCTGTGTAAAATATATAATCAACAGAAATATAATTCTGAATATGCATAAAGGATGAATGAAGGTTCTTTTTGAAAACTGGGAAGTAAAACCTGCACAAAAGAGTTTGCAAAAAGTCAGACGTCCCTTGGTTTTTTCCTTTCCACGCACGGACGCTGTGCAGGCAGGGTCCAATCTTAACTGCCTCCTAAGAGTCAGGCAGAACAGCTTCCAAAAAGTTATTAACAGATTCTCTGAGAGGATTGTAGAGGTGCAAATTTACAGCTCAGATGGCTGAGAAACATACAAGTTCACCATATCTTTCCTCTTCACACATAGCAAAAAACTTCTGCCTTGTAGAGTATATTTCTGGTTTCACAATCTGCTGCTGAGAACTCTGTTAGCAAGAAATGGAACTCTTTAATCTTAATGACACTTAATGAGTCACTCTATTCTTTGCACATTTTTAACACTCAGTTCTTTATTTCACACTTATTGCTCAATTCTTGCTTTTATATTATTGCAGCACTAGCACTGCATTAATACAGCTCTGCGGAGAGCCGTGTGTGGCTCTATTGTGTGGCGTGGGACAAAGGACATTGTTGGTGGTGACATTGCTGCTGACCTGCTGGCACGAGTGATCAAGAGCTGCAAAGCCATCGCCAATAGGTGGCACGTTCGCATTTTGCAGAGTATAGTACCATAATTCTTTTTTTTTTTTTTTCCCTTTGTTTTTGTTTGTTTGTTTTGACAATGATTCATGTTTTAATTACAGTATTTCAACATGTGAAGTAACTAAATCATTAAAAGCGGAAGAAAGACAAAAAATAAATTTTGCTATGTACAATCATCAGAATCTCACACGAATTGTCATCTCTTTTAGTCCAGAGTTAAATACTTGTCATCAAGCTAAATTAATGTTTATTCTCTGTGTAGAGCAACCACTAGAGGGGAGTTTGACACTCATGTTGCCAGTTCACAACTACATGCTAAACGGCAGGGAAAGGTAGAAGATCAGAAATCCACAGTAATTAAAAAAGACTATCATGCCAAGCCCACAAATTCTCTCCATCTTTCCAGATTACTGAGTGAGATGATTTCTATCTGACTTAATAAAAGTCTAAAGTCTGCTGCCAGTTGAGCTGACTCTGTCCGGCTCTCTGATATATAAAGCGAAGAAATGAAACTGCAGTGAGCTGAGGAAGAGAATATGAAGTGTGCTTAATAATGAAGACAAATATAAAATAGAATTGCCTGAGATGAGACTAGACCTCACACTCACTGGACTTTGCCAGCCCTAGGACAGTTACACGGGGGCTCTTTTTCTTTCTCCTGCCTGCAAATCACTGGCCTAATGCGGCATCTGGTAAAAATATACAACTTGAAAATACACAATAATGTCTGCTCTCTGCACCTAAAATGTATACTGAACTGCCCTCGATGTTTCCTCCTGTGTGCATCTTGGTTTTATTTAAAGTGCATTCCCACTGCACTGTGCACCACAGGGAGCGACAAGGTCAGATTTTCAGAAAGCATCAGCCTCCCTCTGCGACGGGTATAACGCACATCACCGGTGAATTTTTCCTTTAATGCAAACAGACACAGTTTCACTCAAGTCAACTTACACCTGAAAAAGATTTGGCCAGATCAGTATAAATCATAAAAGTACCTGCCAGGACATCAGGCACATTGCTGAATGCTTGGCTGTGGTGGGCACAAGGACACAGCTCCTCAAGTGCCTGGGCACCGGGAGGTACAACCAACCCGTGACTCCTCTCTGCTTTGAAATCCTTGGCACACCTAACTCTTTAGCCAGAAGGACTACTTAAAGCCTAATTGATATATCCTATTAGTCATACGCAACCTCATCCTAACACAAGTTCTTGTATCACAGCATCATACAGAACCCCTCTAGTAAATAAAAACCAACAACACAGAGTCTGAAACTTCCTTAATATTGTAGTTTGTATGTCTGTGGATATTTTCAGGTGCAAGCATATATCTGTCACAAGCAGAATATATATACGTATATGTGTATATATATATACACACAGACACATCATTTTTTCATCACTGGGTCTCAGATGTGCTTCTACTGATCTTCAGAATAATGGAAGAGCGGAGATTCAAAATAATAAAAAAGATATTATATCTTCTAGAAGAAAGAAGTGAATACACTGCACGCTGCTTGTCACAAAGAATGTATTTAATCCATGCTCTTATTTATAGCATCAAAGTGTTTTTGACAGTAGTAAGGAGAGCAGAAAGTCAACAAACATGAGACAAAGACAAGAAACAAAACTGCACTCAATTTAACTCAAACAGTATTTAAAGGGACACTGATCATGTAAGAAAATATAAAGTATCTATTTAAAAGTTAAAGCTCTTGCCTATTATGATGATACTCCTGTTGTGCACCATAACATACTATTCACCTAATTTACTCTTAACACCTACCACTGACCACAATGGAAGTTTTCTGGCACACAATTGATGCAAGTGGAGAATCTGACCCTATATCTGAAAACCTTCCATTAAAGAAGTAATTAGTGTACACAGGTGTTGTTTTTCCTTAGTAATCGATGTGCAACTCTAACCACTTCTAAAGGCTGGCCACTTGCTTGACAGATAAGAATTTATTTTCCTCAGTAATGAGCACAATTTCATATGGATGGGTGCTTTTTTTTCCCTCCACAAAACAGAAAGGCAATCTATATTTCAGCATTCAATCCTTCTCATGCCAAAACCTCAGGTGGCCCCTTCGGAAGATCTGCAACTCCACTGAGCTTATGCAAGATACCACAGCGAGCCTGACCACGAGGCACCACCTCAGGCATTAGGATGCACTAATTACTGAAGATTTGGAAAAGTGTTGAGAACACCAAACACTTGGAGACTACTGCCCTCAGTGTTCCTACTGAAAAGCTTCCAGGAGCCCACAAATATTTCCAGGCAGGCACCAGAAACGAAAAGGCAAAATCAGAGAATCACCGAATCTTCTAGGTTGGAAGGGACCTTAAAGATCATCTTGTCCAACCGTCAACCTAATTTTGACAAAAACAGACACCCACACAACAAACGAAAAGCAACACCATCACTAAACCATACCTCCCAGCACTACATCAACCTGTCTTTTGAACACCTCCAGGGATGGTGCCTCAACCACCTCCCTGGGCAGCCCATTCCAATGGCTGATAACCCTTTCGGTGAAAAAATTTTTCCTAATATCCAGCCTGAACCTCCCCTGGCGTAACTTGAGGCCATTTCCTCTTGTCCTGTCGCCTGTGACTTGAGAAAAGAGACCGACCCCCATCTCTCTACACCCTCCTTTCAGGTAGTTGTAGAGAGCAGATGACTAGAAGGCATTTCTTCACATTTACAACCTAATAATGACAATATTTTGCACACCAGCTCTCATGACCAGAAGGCATTTCTTCACATTTACAACTGAATAATGACAATATTTTGCACACCAGCTCTCTCTCCAAGGGCGTGCTGCAGTTGAGGACAGTAAGAGCAGGGACACAACGCCCAGTGATGGGACCAGCCTTGTAGAAGTGACCACGGTTTGGCCTGCAGCTCTTGCAGCAGAGAATCAGTACTTATGTCCATCATCAGAATTATCCTTTGTAGATTAATTCCCAGCATCAAAATTAAGAATGTCTACTCTAAAACGAGATTTCAAGATCACAGTGTATTAATTGACCATGAAACGACAATGAGTCTGCAAGGTCACACCGTCCATCCCCCCCAAGGCTTAAAATGATATGAAAATATTTCATGAAAATAGTTGAAGTGCCATGTTAATGCTTGCATAAATGTGCTGCAAACCCTGCATCTGGAATATTCCACAGGTTGTGTTCTGTTCAATATTCTACATCTCGAAGATGGTCACACACATGAAAATGGGGTGAACATGGACATCAAGACCAAATCTTACAAGGACTGCTGAAGAATTTGCCAGCCTCACAAAACAAGTAGCTCTAGCAAAAAAAACCCCTTGAAGTCACTATTTACAAAGTGTGATTCATCTGTTTAATGGTGACAGAGAATTCAGTATGTAGTCCAGATGGTCTCACAGATAACAAATCTAGCTTGGATTTTTGACGCTGCGGACAGGCTGTCTGACTGGCTCACACTAAGACAGACAGACAGGTAGATTGATGGATAGACAGACAGACAGCGACCTTCTCTTCTTGAAACAGTTTTGCTGTTAATACATGTTATAGAATAAAAAATCCAGCTATACATAGACCTCACTAACCTACAGAACCAGTACAGGAGAGACCTGAAAACATAAGCAGACTATTATTTTAAGTTGACAAGTTCAGATGTTTCTGTTGTGCCCTTAGGAAAGAAAAGGGCAAGGACTGAAGACAATTATTTTAAGCTGACAAGTTCAGATGTTTCTGTTGTCCCCTTAGGAAAGAAAAGGGCAAGGACTGAGTTTTAAAGCCTAATCAATAATAGATTTTAATCTCTAAGCTAGAACAGGACAGTTCTGGGCTAGTGCAGCGATTCCCCAACAGCTGGTATATGTGCTTCAGAGTACTGCAAGTTTTTGGCAAAGAAACTCAACTGACTCTGGATTCTATTCTCAGAGCTGCCTTTCCCCAACTTTTAACCCAAGGCAATTTACCTGACTTACGTCTGTTTCTGGTTAGCCAGCTGGTAAATAGAGAATATAATTGCATCCCTTATAGGGATGCTCATGGTGGGGCTTAATTATTGAACGTCTTTAAGATATGTCGAGGTTCTTGGTGAGGAGTTGTGCAATCCATTAATAAATAATGGAGGGCACTAAAGAGGAAGGGAAGCACAAAGCTGAATTGTTGCACAGGAGAAACGTTAGCCAAACCGAGGCAGCAGAAACGCAGGCAAGTGATTAGTTGATGTGATGTGAAAAGGAAGAGAGCAAAATCACTAAATTAATTGCACTAGAAAACATAAAGAAGGAAAATGGGCTAAGTTGAAATGACAAAAAAGTAAACTTGGACAAATGGGAAAGGACAGACCTGGCAAAACAGAGTAAGTTGTGTGTCACCAGAGAGGTGCTGAGATTGGACTGAGCCGGGAAGCTCAAACTGACTGGAAGGAGAACTCTGTGCTTTACAATTCAAGCTTCATTCTGTTCCAGTTTGCTCATTTCTTTACAGCGTGGCTTACACAGATTGTTCTAATGGATGGCACTGCCACAGGGCATATGCCCTCTTCTATCTCATCTGAAGTGGGTGGTACCTCGGGGAGTTGACAGCTTCTCCTGAATGTGTGGCATTTCTGGGACAGACATCTGCACAGACATCTCCGAAACAGCCTAAGGGAAGCAGCATTGACTCCCTTCACCAGCCTGATCATCTGCAAATTACATCACACCAACTACTTTCATTTCCCCAGCATAATTGCCGTAAGTGATCCATTGATTGCTATCTGACACTTAGCTTTTCCCTTTTCATTTCCCAGATGTTGCTGGTTTTGTCATCACTCTCAACTCCATTCTATCAGAGATGTGACAACACATATTAAAGGGACACGACCATACTGCAAAGGAAGAGTTATGTCAGATAAGTACAGTAGAGAATCACAGTGTTTAAACAGGCTTATCACAAATGTAATACTTTGCAAATGAAACACAATTAGCTTACTGTTTATTCAGCTCTCATCAGAAAAGTTGCTTTCCATACTGGATTTCTGCACTGCAAAGGCCATGCACTTCAGACAGAATGGCAGCAAACAAAATCCTTTCCCCTTATTTTTTTTGAAGTGCCCTGTGTTTTTTCTTTTTGAAGAACAAAAGATATTTATTTAAAGAGTGGGGTTTTTTTCTATAAGTCCTTGTTTGATTCTGAAATCTTTGGATAAAATTAGATTTATAAGACCACCAACTTTATCTTCTGCTTCTTTCACATAGTTTTAAGTTATTGCCTATTCGTACTACAAATATAGTGACTACCCATTGGAGCTATCACTGGGTTCAGTTTTCCAGCCCCAATTTACATTTAGTATTACAAAAGAAGTGCACAAAAATGAACTAATGTGAGTTAGTCTGCACAGTAGGAACTCAAAGACAAAGATTTTTTTCAACTTTTTTCTGCAGTCCAACCTAGGGACCTAGCTCTCAGATTATTTTTTAGGAATTGCCTTGTTTCTAAATTTACACGAGTAGCACATTAGGTAGGCAGGGTACTTTTTATGTCAAGAAAATTGAGGGGCTGGAAGACAATCAAAGTCCACAAAACCTAGCCTTATACTAATATTTTACTATGGCATCCCTCCTGTACTGAAAAAAGTCCACAAAACCTGGCCTTATACTAACATTTTACTATGGCATCCCTCCTGTACTGAAAATGTACAGTCTAACTGGGGGCATAGGGACCAAAGATCTTTTCTACCAATATGGGTGGGTTCTTCTTCTCTAATGTACAGAGATAACCTATGCTTTTTGAGAGCATTTTAACCATACTGAGGAATGTCCCTGGAACACAAAGAGTCATTAGGTATTGTCCTGGTTTGAGGTAAAACAGAACTGACTTTCTCTTCAGTAATTTTACATCTTAGCTAGGCTTCTTCTAACCCTCTGAAATTAACAGTATATTGTGGAAACACAGAGTCATTAGGTATTGCCCTGGTTTGAGGTAAAACGGAACTAACTTTCTCTTCAGTTATTTTACATCTTAGCTAGGCTTCTTCTAACCCTCTGAAATTAACAGTATATTGTGGAGAAAACTGCTCGTTCTCAGAGTGATCGGACCAATGTTTGTACTTCATGCCAAGGAACGGGGTACAGAGAGGCTCTTGCCTCCTGGACAGGAGAGGTGACCCAAACCCAACCAACTGGGATATTCCATCCTATCTGCCCCATGCTCGGTATAAAAACTGAGGGATTAAAGGGTCAGTTCTTTCTTCAATGGCTGACATCCAAAGAGGACCCTGTCTGTTCATCTCCCTTTGATCCCAATCCGTGTGTTCCTGACTCCAGAGCTGGAACCCAATTCCCATCCATCACTGAGTCCAGACTGGGATTTCCCCAGTGCCTGCTGGTGACGTGATTGTCATCCTGGGAGCTTGATACGGTTTTGTATATATTGTATTTATTTCATTATTTCCTTTTTTATTTTAGTTTAGTTCATTCTAAACTTGTAAATCTCCTTATCTCTTCCTCTCCTCTCATTGGCAGGGGGGGAAGGGCCATCTGTCATTCTGATTGACCAATTCGACCTAAACCACGACAGGTATACCACGAGGAAAAACCCATCCAGCAAGGAGAAAAGGTGTTAGAGGAAGGACCTCATGGTTCTTTTCCACACTGCTGAGTCCATGGTGCATACCCTGAGATGCACTGAGCAGTTAAATGATTTTGTTCCAGGCAGTAAATTTTGAAAAATCATTTGGCCTCATCACTTGGTGCTGAACACTGAGTCTTGCTCAATCTTGCTCTAAAATGTATGAATGACTCAGAAGAATTCCATGCCTTTTAGCAATAAAATATTAAATACAAACACTGAGCTTACCTTCTGCCACTCCACTACTCATTTTCCTGCTATTGACAACGAAGGTGCATCAATTCCAATAAAACTTCATTCCAGCTTTCATGTTTTTCTTGGAAAAGAAAGCAGGTGAATCCTTGATCTGCAAAAGATAAATGCTATTTTGTTCTAGCCTGTCTGACCAGTCTATCAATGACAGTCATTCATCTGCTGTGGAAAAGTGAACAGTGCACCAAGAATTTGCTAACATTGCATCTGCCAGTACATTTTTCTTTGATAGTAAGCGAGGCATAATAAACCTTGATCTTTTTTATATGCCGGTTTTTGTTTGGGAAGTATGATTCATTGGCTATTTGCTACTACACATCGTTCCTCTACAGAATCACATTCTACAGTCACAACAAAGTTGTTCCTTGGATTCAAAAAACCCCACTATTTATTATTCTTAAAAATAATAATATAACAGCGAAAACTCCATGTGAAAATTTTAGGCTCACATTTTCAGTGCTGACACCTGCTGAGAGATGCATCAGAGAAAGAGGGCCCATTATCACCATAAGAACTCAAGAAAATTCCTTCTGAATTCCAGTAAATATATTCCTTTTCAACAGCTTATTCGAGATATATGAATGTGATGAAATTCTGTGTTCTGTGTGAGTGAAAGCGTTTTCATTTTCATTCAGCAAATAATAATCTGTAACCCTCAATGACATTAAAAAGAGTATTTGTCTTCGCAGTGCTCCATGGAAGTTGTTTGAACACCTCTGACAAAACTTTTCAGCCTAAAAGCTACATTGGTGATCATTTGCACACACGAGTGATCATTTAGAGGCTGGAAAAGTATTCTTGGACCTTTCATTGCCTATGTAATGGTATTTTCCTAACTGCATGCATTTCAGCGAGCCTGTTTCACAAATAGAACATACTACTGAGCTGCATTTTTCCTATAACACACTCATGACTCACCTTCTCCTATTATGCTTCTTCCAGAAGAACAAATAAGGCAGGGAGAGCACCAGTCAGTTCACCTCTTTCATCCAAAGCAGATGAAAAACTATTAACTCTATCACAAATGTCTTTCTTTTCAGATAACTCTTTCTTTACATAACAATTATTAGCTTTCCCCTGCAATTTGGGTCAGCTTCTTCACTTTTTTTTAAGAAAGGGAAGACAGGATAAAAAGGAGAGGGTCCAGACTAACATAAATACAAATAAGCCTACGCAGGGGTGTAACGTGATGGAAAGAACAGGTTTCAGCTTGTGCACGCTGCTGTATCTCATCTGGGGTTAATGGATTCACAATAACAGGCACATTATGAACCCAACCCAGTATGTCATCTGTACACAGATGAAATAACATTAATTAAATAAAATCACAACAGAAAATAGCAGTACTGTTCCCTGTTAAATATATGCTGCCTGTATATAAGAAAGTCAGTATAAAGGATACTTTGACTCCATTACTCTTTCCAACACTGAGATGCACGTGAAAAAGATTTTAAAATAATATGAGAGGTTTCTCTCACTCCCAACATTGAGGTTCTTCTAAAAAAAATAAGTGATTGTAAACATTCCTGTATGAGTAAATATTACTTTTGTTTTACGTATATTATTATACTCCCCTTGTTTTTCCATCTTGGCCAGCAGAAAATTATGATCTATTACACAGAAACATAACTTCTTATAAAGAAATAAAACCTATATTATTATACTCCCCTTGTTTTTTTCATCTAGGCCAGCAGAAAATTATGATCTATTACATAGAAACATAACTTCTTATAAAGAAATAAAACAAGTAGATACATGACATGCTGAGTAATGCAACGTATAATTACTGGATACGATACAAATTTAGGCACTTCCTATGTTTCATGTAGGAAACGCTTCTTCAACACTGTGCTAGTAATTCCTTGCCCTCCAGTTCTATTTTGTCTATTCCTTTGAGAAACTGTCTCTTCTAATGTACACACTCTCTAGAGGGAGACTGCAACTCTACTTGTGAGTATGCAAACAATGATATTCGCTGATATACCACAGACTTAATTGATTCGAGTCTGGAAAAAGATTTGGAACAGCTTAACTCACACAGTAGGTACATTGTGGAGCAACTTCCACTTATTAAACCACTGAAACAGAATGATCATTTAAACAGTAGCAGAGGCTCAATACCCTGAGCTTTGTTTGCTCAGTTAATATTAAAAGTCTTTCATGGATTTGCCATAAGGTATTTCAGTTTTCCCTTTTATGTATCAAAAACTGGTCAACTTTTTCCCCCTAATGTAACTTTCCGGAGAAGTAGCAAGAACAAGACAGAAAATCATCTTTAGAAACTAAAGCCAACACCCAACTTATATTTCCAAATTATTATGAATATTGTTATTTGGCTTTCATTTCATGGCAGCACCAAGGAATTCAAACTCCGAATCGCTATTCCCTTCCACAATGACAAGTACAAACAGCAGCAAAGCAATCCTTGCTCCAAAGCCCTCACAGGTAATCGAGTTATTAAAAATAGCAATACTGATCGCTATGGTCTGCCTGTAAGACCCTATTTAAATTCATCAGCTGATGCCACGTCAAGCACTACGTCATCGCAAATCATTCTGCAATCTGCCCAAGGACACCAGACCCACACATCTGACACACAGCCACGGGACTGACTTCACGGGACGTTGGACCGTGCTTGAGAGCAGTGTGTTCACCCAGAGCTTCAGCATGGGGTCAACTCCTCCTCGGCTGGAGAACTGGCCAAACAGAAACAGCCTCTCCCAAGAGCACGCAGCTAAAATGGGCTCTAATTTTAAGGTGCACAAACCTGAGCTACCATACATTGTTACTGAGTTCCTAGAAAGGGCTGGATCTGTTTGAGAGCAGCATGTTCACCCAGAGCTTCGGCACGGGCTCAACTCCTCCTCGTCTGGAGAACTGGCCAAACAGAAACAGCCTCTGAGAGCAGTGTGTTCACCCAGAGCTTCAGCATGGGGTCAACTCCTCCTCGGCTGGAGAACTGGCCAAACAGAAACAGCCTCTCCCAAGAGCACGCAGCTAAAATGGGCTCTAATTTTAAGGTGCACAAACCTGAGCTACCATACATTGTTACTGAGTTCCTAGAAAGGGCTGGATCTGTTTAGGATATTAGTTGGAGTTCATCCATTGCCTAAATTCCAGCAGGTCTGCAAAGTTTTACTTTAATAATACCATTCTCTTCAAACTTCACTGCGAAAAATGAAACAAAGGGATATTTATGTTCTCAGAATAAATCTTGCTACCCGAGTTTCAGAATTCCATGCATGCAATTCATACACAGAGAAATTTATGCACTTTTCCTTTTTCATAGTCATCTTAACTACACAGCCAAACACAGCATGTGAACTTGGTAGATCCCATAATAATTACGTAGGAGTGCAAATTCCAGGCTTGCTTGTGCAGTTCTAAGGCTTTGGCTTGTAGTTTCAACGTGGTTCTTTATGTACAGATTTATACTAATTTCTCACCATCAATAAATAATACTTCCTTAAACAATGCATTTCCTTAATCTTCTAGGCTTTTCACATATAAAGGTTCAGCCTTTAGCCATTCTGACCTCGGTAACTACAAGGTACATGTCACGGGTTAATAAAACCTACCATCTGTGCTTGCAAAACTACACCATAACACATTTTGCTTTATTTTTGTTTGCTATAGATTTAAAAGTTGAACTAGAATGAGAACCTTTTTTTAAGCTTAAGGGGAAACGTGGTCATGGAACTGAGGAAGCTTTGTGGCAGAAGGCTGTATTGATATCTGCACTTATGTCCTTATCAAGAACAGGTCAAATAATCCTTTCTTGGAATTACACGGTGATGAGTTGAGATAAATAAACCAGACCATGTAATTCATAATCCTTAACGGTAACAATTAATTTTCAGAATTTGTCTCCTGTGAAAGGAAGCACTGGTGTTTCAAAGCCATGATTATTTTAGCTCTGATGTACTCATACCACAGTGTGTATTGGCCTACTTCTGAACAGATCTGGAGAGCTAAGTAACTAGGCCTATAAAACTATACTCCCTGGATTTCATGTGAGTCTAAATGTAAACAACAGAACTTACAACTAATTGCCTTTTAGATAAAGCTGACTTAAGCAACTGAGATAACAGAATCCTACAATACTCTGGATGAAACATACTAAAAATGTGAATTAATAAGTTAGCTGATATTGAGCTCCAGATGTTTCTTACTCTGGCAACGTTCCTTAAGTGATGATAAGCAGATTTACATACTTAACTAATATGTTTATTTAAAGAAAATTTCCAAATCCAGACTAACATCCAGATTTCTTATTTGGCTTCAGATCAAAAGACATACTATCAATAAGGATGGCATCCAGGAAAACCTTTTCAACATCTGCTTAGAACTAAACAACAGATATTTGATTTTCTGCAAATTTAATTTCAGGCAAAATTTTACTTCATCCAATATTTTTTATATCCTCAAGACAGCCTGACCTAGTCATTTTGCATATTTAAATCTCAGAATGCAGCTCGTACACTGGCAGAGACAGCAGTTGCTAAGGAGAAACTCTGTTAGTTTGTAGTTCACATTTAAAATGCTGTGAGCAATTTCCCTTAGAGTGAGAACAAAAGCTTTTTGGAAGCAAAGCTAATAATATTGATGATTTAAAGAAACAAATTCAAAAATGTTTTATATGTCCCTTGTAATTTAAAGAAACTTAAGTAGACGGTAACAAAAATTGAAGCTCCACTGTTTCATAAGGGTGAGGAATGGAAAATAAAGTTAATATTACTGAGTCATAGTTGGTATTCTTTGAAACTCTCTCTTATGAGAAGTGCTTATTGATACATTTAAGGCAAATTAAGAAAAGACCAACTCAGAGCAAAAACTTAAAAGAAAATACTTGGAGGAATGGACACCGTTCCAAATTTCTTCCCAGGTTACAGAAAGGAAAACACAAATGTACTGCTCACTGGGAAGGAAAGGGTGTATTCCAGGGCTGAGCAAGGGCTCACCAGGTAATATAAAATATGGACTTCATTTTCAAACTTATTTTAGAAGAGAAATGAAACAAAGAAAAATGTTTCCAAGCAAGTTGAGCACTCGCATAAACTTCTACTGAAACCCAAGATAATATAGACATAGAAGAGGTAGATGCTAAGCCATGCGTTGTACCCGTAGATATACAGACTGTCTGAGGAGCGATGCCAAGGATGAGGAGAGATGAGAGGAAAAACTACCCAGTGTTTCTTGTGGTTCCTTGGTGTACGTGAGAGAACAGGAAATATGCCTACCAGGAACTGGGGGCAGAAGAAAGTCTTCTGGATCTGGATAACCCTATAACATGATTGGTCTCTAGAACCCCACACCCACAGCTTTCAACCTACTTTGCAAAGCATGTAAGTACAGGAAAATTGCTAATCCAAATCACCCTGCAGGGCCACGGCAGAATCAGAACTATAACATAAGAAACAAGAACGCCCTACCCACAGAACACACTCATTTTTTACATTAAAAAGAGAGTATATACTGCTACACTCCATTTGCTGTGGAAAAAGAAAGGCTGAAAAATGCAACAGGAACATTCCCTAAACTGTAATCAGAAATCAAAGGGAAATAAAGGGAAGTCAGCATTTATTACTTCATTAAGAATGTGTGCTTAACTGGCATTAAGATTTTGGAATACCTGGGGTTAACAATACTGCTCTCAGATGGAGCCAGACTTTCCCATTGATTTGTCTGTGTAGCTAAGTGGTAACAATCAGAAAACTCCACTGTATTAGTTTGTTAGTGAAAACAGTGACAATCTCAGGGTTTGGAGCTGGAATTCTCTGCCATGGAAGTTAGCTTACCCCAGGTGATGACGGTCAAACACATAGAAATGAAGGTGAAACATCTCACAGTGTTTATACATACATTGTAAATAAGCTTAAAACGGTGAGATTTTTAATTGCTAATGATTATTAAGGTGTTTTGTTCCTATGTTAGCATGGGTCTCTGCAGTCTGAACTTCCAAATTTTCCTGACATCCACAATGTCCATCGAGGAAGATACGCTCCTTTTCAAAGGAGCTGAGATTGCAATTCAAAGATTTGTCTCCAAGATGTGACGCTTTACAGCAGACACAGCAAAATATGTCCATGCTGCTTTTAGAGGCAATAAGGCTTCTCTCGGACCCAAGTAAGGCTAAGCCCTGCTCAGGGCTGTTCCAACCAAGGAAAGAGCCTGGAAAGGGCCTATGGATACTGGAGAAAGAAGGAGCAGCAGCATCCAGGTGTCGGGGTGAATGCTGGGCAGTACACCTGCTGCCCAGGTCATTTTTTACAGCTCGAAGTACATTAGGAAGCACTGATACAGCACCAGGCAATACATTCCCCCCTCCAGCTTCGGCTAGCCCCTCATATAACAACCACATCTCACAACATCTCTTCCTCTATATATTTCCCCAATTCCTCTTCCATTTACCACGCTGCTTCTACTATTGTCAGATCCTTCTATTATATTTGGTTCTTTTTCATTATGCTCCACATGTAAGTAAATTTGTCCCTAATTCTTTCATACTGACCTTTTTCCAGCAGTGATTCACATCCCCAATTACCAGTATTTGCCACAATTACAAAGTATCTTGTAATGTCAATGCTTTCTCTTCCTTCAGGATTTTAAATACCAGTAGAGTCACCTTTTATTTTCTTTTTTCATGGATTTAGTTTTCCTGATTTCCCTTTCTGTAATTAAGTTCCTCAAATCCCTGAACTGTTCCAGGTTGCTCTTTTTAGATCCTTCTCCAGCTCTATAACATCTTCCAAGCATGGTAACAAAAATGGATGATTAAACAGGGTTTTATTTCACTTAAAAATTTGTTTTACCACTGCGTCCTCTCATTCCATGTACTTCCACCTTAGAGGCTCTGGCTTCTCCCTTCTTAAAATTTGCGTTCTATAAAATGTATTTTGATTTAATGTTTTTGTCATCATTATTTCTTCTTTTAAACCACAAAAGAACCAAATATACATAACTTCTACTTTTGATTTACCCTAACTGCTAGTCTCTTTGCCTTATTACTTTAATTCCTCTTTGCTCAACTGTAGAATTAATGATACATTAAACTGTCCATAGTATATCCACAGCCCAGTGCGCCTGACTGCAGCAGCAAACATAAACCAGTAAGGAAGTTTGCAAACTGTTCCGTTATCACATGGAATTGTGTTAAGATGAGTTTCCCAACCGTGCTTCACACTGAGAAGGCACCAGCACACAGCCTGGATCTGGCCAGGGGACAATTTGGGCTAAAGCCCGTGCAGTGCCGGTACGGGCAGAAATAGAATGAGACAAATTTGTGCCTCTTCTCTTCCAAGGACCTTCTCTGCTCCAGGATCTGCTGATGAGAACATCTCGCTCCAGTTCCTGCCCCATCCTTCAGCTCCACTCCTCCATCTAAAACAGCACCAGCCTCCAATCCCATGGGCAAACCTGAGGCAAACACTGCCTGGGCTGTGCTACAGCCTGGGAGGGTAGGCCTGCTTCAGCCTCCCCTTTCTACTGGCCTCCTGGGAATTACCCCCTTGCTGGGCATCAGGCAATAAAGCAATTTTGGATCTCAAAAAACCCCCCAAAAGTGAAAGTGAAGGTAGCACACCATTGGAAAAATGCCCCTTCGAGGAAAACCAGCTCCTTTGCTGTTTAAACACCCCTCCACGTCAGTAAAGATGCATCTTTTGCTTATTTGAGTGCACCCCAAAATATGATGTTGCCCTTCCCATTTTGCAATTTCAGCCAGAATTCAAAGATGTGTAAAGCCACATACAATGAATTTGATTAAATGTGTTGTAAGTCATTTATCTCCTCGTACCCAGGCCCCACTCCTGAAAGAAAACACAGCTCTGTTCATTGCAAACCATAAAATATTTCTCTCTAATTATTCTGGCACCACTAGACATGGTTGGTCTCTCATAAATTAATGTAAATCATGTGAATATCATTTATTATAAAACATATATCTGCAAAGCACAGTAAAACCTTCTTTTCTCCCTACTCAGGCAACACCACGCATTGCAGTCTGTCCAGTTTAACACTGGCCTAATATTTAATATCCCAGCACGGTGCCAGTCTGTACTACCTCTGATTGCTGGAAATAAACCATTCCACGTGAACACAAAAAATAGATTCAATGGAAGAAACAAGAACTGGTAGATAACACTTCCAAAACTATTTAAGTGACACAGGAGCTGCATTCCCTCTTTCAAAAGTGACTTAGGGACATAAGAGATTTTGAAATTTGTCATAAGCTGACGATAATTAGGCATTTGTGTGAATTATACTTTTTATCTCCATTTAATTACTCACTTGTACTCACTTCTGTGATTAATTAGATTTTGTTTGGAAGCAGTAGTGCATTATTCCTAACAGCTTACTACAAATGATATACTAACTGCTTGCAGCGTAAGGAGGTTTATATAAGTCCCTTGATGGGGCTTAGAAGAAATCCAGCCTGTAACAATTCCCTGAGGAGGCACAGCAGGCAGAGGTGGTTACAGGGGTGCTCTTCTACCCTGGAGGAAGGACAGCTGCCAATCGGGAATGGGAAACCCATAAAAACCCAGCAAGCAAGAAGAAATGCACTTTTTTTTTTTTTTTTTCCCAGGCTTCTGTAAAGGAGGGCTGGGGGTGCTGTTGCTTTCTAGAGAAGAAAATCTATGCAGGAGTGAGAAATAAACGTTTTTGTTGTCAATAAAAGAAGTTTTGTTAGCTACCTGCTGTGGGATATGGGCACTATGAAGGCACTTGGGCCATCTGATCAAGGCATCAAATATTCTAGAGAGGAATTCCTGGCATAAGTGGCAGAGAAATTGAAATGAGAAAAAGAAATGCTATCTTGTCCTAAAAGAATAACAGGAAGATTATTACAAAGCAAAAGCTGGGGGAGTGGCAGAGTGTTCTCCTTCCAAGACACAGCAGGGAAATCTCCTACAAGGTCACGGGCAGCTCTGGCAAACAGATAAAAAAACAGCAGCACTTGAGGAGAGGAGGCTGCGCCAGGTACAGGTGTACCTGGGGTACAGGTGCTCTGTCTGCTTCCCTTCTGGGCTGAGTCCATGACTTTTTAATGCTGCTACCAGTTTTGGAAGAACTCTGATTGTAGCTGGGTATCCCGTCTGCCTCTCCCCGGTCTCTATAACCTCCTCTTCCTCCCCTGCCTTGAGCACAGCTCCCTCCTTCTTCCCCTTCCTTCCCTTGTGCTGCCCTGGGTGCTTTGCTGCTGACAAACTCAGAAAGTTTGAAGAGTTAAAATGGAAATGAAGACAAGAATTTAACAAACCAAAGCGATTTCCATATCAAACTGGTAGTTTTCCCAGCCTGCCATTCTAATAAACAAGTGTTTCTTTACTATTATAAAAGTCATCAAACCGTGGTAAGGGAGACAAAAATCACTTCCAATCTCACCTGGGGGCTCGCAGCTAACACCACAATTACACATGATACTATGCCAGAAAATACTAAAGCAAATATTAGGAGGGGTTTTATTTATATTTATTCTGTCTGCGCAGCAGTGTCAGAGTTGACAGCTCAAAAGACTGCGTTTTTCCCAAACTCTTACTTTTAATAATCGGCAAACATGACTGAAGGAAGCAGTAAGAAATCTAATAAAAATGAATGCAGAAAGGATTAAGGAGACAGCTTCATGACAATTTACAGTTCTACATAGCAGTCTCTTGCTAGGAGTTGTGATAAGATAAATCTTGTTTACAGTGTGTTAATCCCGTGTCCCAATAATGCTAGTAGGCAATGGATTCAAGCCTTCCCGAGAAGAATGGAGCTGCTTTTGCATTAAATGAACAGCCGTGGGTAGCAGCAGCCTGAATGAGAGTGAGGAAGGTCAAGGGTTATTCTAGATTACACTTCCCAATGAGTCATTCTCACCTCTCCTCTTCAGAACATGTTTGATGTAAATTGTTTGGATGTAAATTATAAGCAAAGCTTTATTTGAACTTTTCTGGGTCAATGATTGACTTTTATTGCTCCCTACAGAGAGAAATTTCAAAGTCAGCTTCCAGGTTTATTCATATAATAGAGATTTTATGCATTTTCTATGACTAAAGAGGACTCTTAGTCCTCTTCTCCATTGTGAAATATCTTTAGTCATGAATAGACAGCATGTTAATATAATATCAGACACTCTCCTAGATCAATTTCAACTATGAACATAAAACTTTGTATTTCTCTTGCAGAGCCAATAAGAGTTCATGGACTATTACCTTTTTATCTCTGTATAGGCGTTAGGCCCTATCGCTACTTACCCGGGTCCAATCACTTCAAAATATTAGCTAATTAGACATTACCCAACCTATTGACCCCAAAAGGTAATGATTTGACCCAGACAGGACATATTACTGGAACTCAGAAGCCAGATTGTATTTCTAGATCTGATATTTAATTGTCTGGACACTTTAGGCAGCTCACTTCACCTTCTGTGACTGTTTCATCTTCAGCCTTTCTTACTCTGTGTTGACTGTAAGAGTTCCAAAACTTTCCTTTTCTATATAGATACCTCTCCTGCTTTATATTGCAGCATCAGTATTCCACTAGAAAAGAAGCAATAGTAAGAATAATTTGAAAAGTTACAAGAACCCTGCTCAGAGCCCAATATCTGCAGGTGCTGTTACTGGTAATAATAATCATTCTTCTGCTACAATTTTTTTAGTCATGCATTTGAGGATTTGAAAACTTGTTTCTCTATGGGCTGTGCTATTCATCAATAGTGAAAAATGAGTTGTCCTTTAGTCACCTTTTATCTTCCTTCTCCCCAGCTCATTCTTAGAAACAATAATCCAAGTTTCTTCTCTTTCTGCCATTTGAATGCCTGCACTCTGTATTGACTGCTAACCAATCTGAAAGCTATGAAGCTGTATTCTTTTTAATCACATCTGTCATTACAGGAGATGGTCACCTTAGCAGAAAGATCACTATAATGGCTTGCTAATGGGCTATTAAGGGGCTTTCAAGTATCAAGATGATCATCATAAGTAAGAACTGAGAGCCATTCTTTATTTCTGTGCAAGATTAATTTTTCCCCAGTAATTCCGTGGATTAATAATGCAAGGTTTGTGCACCTCAGGAACTGCTTCACGGTTTCTTACCATATGCTATGCAAATTCAATAATTAGCTCTTGACTTCACAATTTAAAAATAAGGTACTACTAACTCCATTTAGGCATGGGGAAAGTACCAAGTTGAGCGAGCATTCTGAAGGAAAGAATTATATGATATTCTTCATAAAGATCTTGATTTGATCAGAGCTTTCAGAATTACCTCAACACATATTCAGTTAGAGTCCATAAACATTTATAAATATAAAAGGCAAAAATGCACAAAATATTTGTAACCCCATTAAATGGCAAAAATGCACAAAATATTTGTAACCCCAAGTTTTCCTTTATCATTGCTTTGTTCTCAGATGAATTTCTCCTTGGAGAGCTTTGCAGTCTATATAGAAATGTTCTATATTCTGCCTAAGCTTGTGCTCTCCGAGTTGATATCCCTTCAAAAGAAAGCAGAAAACACTGAAAGTGGCACTAGACATTCCAATGTGAAATATTGAACTCATATTTTTGCTTATATAACAAATGGAAACGAAAAAAGTGGGTTCTTTCCAGTCCCAGCTGGTTATACATCTTATAACAAACTGTCAAACAATTTGACTTATATGTCAGATTTTGCTTAGGTATAGTTCTCGGTTTTTTCTGAGTGGAACAGGTACCCTTTGCTGACAGGCAACAGAATAAAGAGGTTTACCTACACTTGGACCTTTCATCTTTATAGGTTACTGTTCCAAAGTTCTACATAGAGAAATAAGTAATATATATGTACAAAGATATAATATTTTTTTTTTCAGCCAGCAATGCACTCGTTCTGAAACACTTCTTTCCAGTTAAATAGTTCTTTCTGCCTTCTTTTGGATCTGCATCCTGATCAGCATGGTCAGTGTGCCCTATGTTTAAAAAGGTTTCCTGAAGCTGAAGTAACTCTTGTGATTCTGCCTATGTTTTCTGATAACCCAGAGTCACCCCATGTGGCATTTCTTCCTCTCCTTGACTATTGGAAAGGAGGGGTAAGTGTCAGCAGGTGTAAACAGGAAAAAGGAGACGAGTGGCACCATTATAGCATTGCTTTCACTTGAGAGGGGCTACTTTTAGACAAGAAAGCACTTGCAGCAACTCTTATTTGATTGGCATCATTGTCTAGTGAAGCTGGCACACCATCTTGTGAGCAGGCACGACGCCATCCTAACAGATGGGCATGTGGATAGGAAGCCAAAAGATAATGTATGAGTACCAAATGTGTGTATTGGAGGGCAAGTTTCCCAGTCAGGAACATCAGAACGGCAGTTTATAAGCTTCTGCACCTATGTTTAAGGGAGATAACATACACATTGCATCTTTACAATAGATGCCTGGGTGACACACTCTGAAACAATAGGAGGGGACCCGTGAGTGTGGAATTCAGCGAGCGTGGAAAGAATTACCAAATTTGTAACTTCATGTAAGTAAAAGAGCCAAGTAAAACCCAAAGATGGTGTCTCTAGAGTTGCAAACTAGGATACTCTTTACAGTATATGATATTGTACAAAGATTAGAAATGCTACACTGAGTCAGAGTAAAATTCTTGGTGATGGCATTGACCAAGAGGGGACAACTGAAGACCCGGAACCAGGGACTGTATGGAGGCATCCTCTCCAAGGTATATATATACCTCCCAAGTGAAACTTTCTCAGCTGGAGTTTTTGTGTGGACCATCACATTTAATAACAGCTGGACTTAATTCACGTTACATCTTTATGAATTAATTTATACTTTTGGCTTCCACAATATCTTACCTTAATGAGTTCTACAAGTGGATTATTCAGCATAAAATGAGTGAGCACTTCCTTTGATTTCTGTTAAACTCCCCACTTGATCAGTGTCATGGGGCAGAAGCATAGTTCTTATGTTGTCAGGAATAACACAATGGAAACAAGCATAGGCAATTTGTAAGATCGGGCCTAAAATCTAGAACTTGGTCATTATTTACTTCTGTCCTACCACCAGCACCACCACTGCCATAGCTGATCTGATCAGCAGCAATATTATGTGGAATACAATATAAGAAACCAAATCAGTGGCATGATAAATATTCATGAGTGATATCAGTCAATTCAAGCTTGGTAGTATTACACATCTTCTTTAAATGGGCTTGAAACACAAGGAAAACAGATCACACCAAACAATGCCATGTTATACTTCAGTATGAAACCACATTCTTTGGTCCCCTGCTTCATGAAGCCCTAAAGCACAGGAGTAGAACATAAAAAATAACAATGGACCAGGGAGACAGAAGTTATGCCAAGACCTGAGAATGTGTATTTCTGACAGACACTGCATCTTTCCCGCTCAGCCCACTGCATCCTAACAAAATTACATGGAAGCATCCATTCACATTCTCAACTCATTGCTAAACATTCTCTTACCAATAGCCTTTTTTTTGCCCTACTGGTAGCCAAATGATAAACAAGGCTGTGACTATAATCTAGATGTTTTTGTACCACCGTGTGGATTTTTTAGTAGTTCTAAGAGGTATGCCCTTAGACACCTAAGGAAGGACACAGAAACATTCCCTTTTATTCCCACGAACAGCAAGAAATGGATAACTGCCCTAAGTTTAATGCTTCGTATTTTATATCAGTAAAATTTCAACAACATCACAGAGCACAAAATTTTAAAATACTGATAGCACGTAAGTGATACTTCCTTTCCTGTACAAAAAGGACATCTCTCTGTCAACGTAGCATCATTGTAGCGTATTGCAACACCATAGATCAAACTACAAAATCTAAACTTTAGGTTTTTAATCTTGCATAGTATTTTCTCCAGTAATGCCATTGGATTTAAAGACTCATAGTATACTCATGTTATTACTTCTGTAATGCTAAATACATGCATATGAAAACTCTTTGTTTTAATACCTCTGACTTTTTTCAAACCCTCTTTCTTATACCTTAAGACATTTTAAGAGATGTTATTAGGCTTCATCTCCTAAGCTTTTTTTCCCCTGAGAATAAATTCAGCCTGCTCCATTTCCCTTCTTTTGTACATGTTTCCATACAAACACACTGAAGCACATTTTATTCCCAGTCACAAAAACCTGAAAGAGAAAATCTATGATCCTTTTTGCTGTATGTTGGAGCATTTTGCTATCTTCTTTGGTACTCGCAGTAGAATAAGTGATAATCAATAGTGATATCTGCTTGAATCTAGATGGTTTGATGCAAGTGCTTTTGAAACACATCATGGTGCCTGATTTGCTGTAACTTGGTCAGCCCTTCTTACCTCTGCAGCAGCACTTTATCTAAATTATACCAATTGTTAGTTCAAATCTATTAAAGGTTATTATTAGCATTTCAAAATAGAGTTGTACAAGGCTGGTTTCTCTCTTGTTAAAACTGCCCAGCTGGTTTAGCTCTTTTAGTTCTTTAGCTTCAAATCTGAAACAATCCATCCACAGAGACCAGATGTGGGTGTCAATAGCAACTGTCATCTTTTGTTTCTGGGTCTCTGCTGTAGGGAGACTTCTCCTCTGCTTACAGAGTCTTCCAAAGAGCCAGGGAAGTAAATTACAGTTATGTTGCATTAAATTACTCCAGAACACAGAGTTCTCCTCCAAGCCTGAAATAGTACCCAAACCCTAAGGTCCTTTCACCTATTTAGTTTGTTTGAAGCTTATATTTATAACTTGTTAGTCCTGGGTCTCTATGTTAGGAGGCAATTTTGATCACCATTTAAAGCTACAAGATTTCACAAACTGACTAGGACTATATTTCACTCTCTGGCCTAAACATACTAACAACTTTCTGACCATTTTGTGTGCAGAGACATTATTTTGCCACTAATTCTATCAAACCAGCTACAAGAGTTTCTGAAAGACAATAGAAAACATTATTGCATTAGCGATTTTACATGATTTATATATGTAAATGCTCACATAACGCCCTTAGAAACATCCCCAACACTGACATATTTTAAAGCTCAGTGGATCTATTATATGTATGCAAAACATGTGCTTCTCTTCTGCAATAGGTTCACTTATGCTGGAACATAGGGGTATTAATTAAAAATATTTTTTACCAATATTTTTCTCAAAAAAAATGTATATGTGAAATATTAATACTGTTATTTTTAGAATTCTCATTTTGTTCCAAATTTATCGCAGAGTATTCTTTTTTAATAATTCTACTTCCAATGCTTTTATGCTTGTACCTAACTCAATTAATTTAATGTGAATTTGGATCCAGATAAAATGCTGCTTTTACAGAGTGTATCTGCCAGAGTAGAAATTGTTCAATACTAAAATGCCCACCCCCTAGAGAACAACTTCTGCAGGTACTTTATAAACAACTGCTGGGGTTACTCAACCTGTTAATTACCATTGAAAATTCAGCCTGGTGTCCAAATTCTGTATGTTACAAAGAATGCTTATGCCAGAGTTGTCAGCAGCAAGCTGCCTTCTCCATCCCACCCCCACTGCCACTCTGAAATGCCCTTGAAACTAAACAGATACAGTGTCAGTGAAGAATAAAATGAGGAATTCATGGGAACACTCATATATGGTAGGTACACACTCTGTAACGACACACTCCTGCTCTGTAAGCAGTTCTTATACATCAGATGCTCACAACCTAAGTTACACACCTAAAAATAACTGCTTATGTCAGGAGGTTGTAAAGCAGGAGGAACAAGTACTACTTGCACCCAAGTCTCAAAAACCAAATGGATAAATACTCTGGCTTTAATAATCGCAGCAAGGACCATTTCGGAGCACAATTACAATTGATCTACTGACGAGATTGGGTTCAGAAAAGGCTACTGACAAAAATCCGCACCTCAGGATAAAGTTAATGAGGCTGTCGAGGGAGCAGCAGGGCCAGATTTAGTGCCAAAAATGCACCAGTCACACTGGAGAGCCAGGGAAGGTGAAGAAAAAGCAGAGCTAAGTGATAAGGAAGAGCGCAGCTCGCTGACAGATAGATTTAGACCCCTTAAGTCCAATAAACAGATGACAAAAATTGTTAAATCAATTCGTAAGAATTATGCTGAATCCTGACTAAGATGCACATCAGACAAATCGCACAGCATTTAGAGGTGGGAAATATAAGAAGTCAAGGAGGTAATCTACGTGTCACATGAAATATGAACACGGAAAGAGCTCTCTCGGACTCCCTGGAAGCAGTTCAGTGCCTTCGTGCTGAGCTATAGCGAATTTCTACCGTCACCATGATGAAGACACCCTGGCATCTTTTCCCTGGCATTTCAAAGGCACAATATACAAACAACTGCAAAGGATCTTGAACTCAAAAGGGACCCTTCATCAGGACACACTAAAAGCTCAACTAAAATTTTCCAGTTCTGTTTCCTAGGGTTTTTGAATAAAATTTGCCAACCGTTGTGGGAGGTGGGAATAAATACATACGGCATATGTACAATAAATCACTAAGTTATAAGGGCTCATTTATGTTACATATAGTTCAGAGGTGAAGGCCACTCTAAGGCCATTTCAGTGAAATCCTGACACAAGAGACCACGGCAGTGTCCATCGTGAGTCTACTCAAGTCTTCACCAAACCAGGTTGGAAAGTCCATCTTGGGATCTCATCAGAGAGATCACTCTCAACGCCAGAGTGACCAATTTCACTTACTCCCAAAATGCATGTGGTCCAAACACCACAAAACGTTTCATTCTGTGCTTCAGTCAAATAGTTATGAAAGAATGTAGATTTTTTTTTCATAATTCTATCAAGCTTTATATCTGTTCAGACTTCTTATTTTAACAAAACTGTAATGGTGTCCAAGGATGACAAAATCTAGTGTTTGGTATACTTAAAGGACTAAAAATAAAAGGGCAGTAAAATTTACAGAGAGTAAAGTTATTTAAGTTTCTCAAGTCCTGAGATAACTATAAGTATCTTTCAAACGGCTTAATAATCTTGGTCAAAGCCACTGAAGAAAAAATTCAATATTGATAAATGAAAACTAAAGTACATTGTGGAGATAATGGAAATTAGTCATTCATCTTCACAAGTTCTGAGCCAATATATTAAGGGAAAGGCACCTAACCAATATTGTGAAGCCTGAAGGATAGCCTGTAGCAGGAACAAAAGCTTGTAAACAGGAAAAAAAAAAGTTTTACTATCTAAGGAAAAGAATGAAATAATGTGGATTAAAAACCCTATAGATTTTCTGCATCTCATAAGGGATATTGAAGAAATGGGGTTCACAGAAGCAGAGACAACTACGATGGAAGCAAAGAAAAACTCTTAGATAAGGATAAATTGCTTTTTAAACTCTTATTTTGTTTATTTTCTTGAAAAGAAGACAAATAGGAACAGGCATGACAAAAAGTGTATTAAGGAGTAATGAAAGCTATAAAGAAGGTCAACTGGGAGCTTTTCTTCTTCTCTTCCATAATACAATAAAATGAGGTAGTTATTAAATTGAAATGGGGCAAATTAGGAACTGATAAAAGGAAAATAATTTTTCTCACACAACACATAATTAGATTTTGGAACTTCTTGCCACGGCATTTTGCTAAGGCCATAAATTTAACAAGATTCACAGAGGGATTAGATTTCACATAGATAAATTCTTGAGATACACAGTGGCTGAAACTAGGAATTTTACTTAATGTTGACAAAGAATTACTTGAAGTGATTTAAATCTCCATATTTCAGCTATTAAGACAAACTTAACGAGCGCTTCACAGATGACCCCTATTAGTCAGAATGTTGGACTAAGCCATAGTAGAGCTCTCCTTCAGTGCAGTAATTCCCAGATACTTATGTTTCAAACATTACTCCTCGTGGTCATAAAGCTGAAGGTGTGAGCTTGCACTGCCAGGTGGATAAAGACAAGTTTGGGGCCAGGGAGCAGAAGGGAAGGGGATAACTTTGGGAGTGAACTAAAGGGCTTCCCAGTTACTCCAGTTTGAGGTTTGCAGCCACAATATACCACAGCTGAGGAGAGATTCTCCACGGAAGAAACATGCAGAGACTTTTTTTTGTCATCTCCTCCGTCTTTACCAGCTACTTTTACTGTCATCAAATCATTTTTTAAATGCCGACAATGAAACATTCCGATGTGGCAGTTATCATACTAGAAAGTACAGGAATTGCTTACTTAAAAACCTGGAAAAATGTGATCCTAGGCATAAAAAGCCAAGGTCTGTTACATCTCTTTCCTAAATGTTGAAATCACAAGGCCCAAGGATGTCACTGGATGTCTCTCTTTTTCAGTGGCAATGGTGCTCAAGAATGATCTTTGGCCATTCTAAACAAATAATATGCACATTTTACATTACTTAACGTAAAGAGCATTTTTTTTCTGAGTGGAAAAATAAAACGCTAATTCATATAGAAAAGGCAAAAAATAGCCTTTGATCAATTTATCACAAAACATAAAAATGTATTTCAAGTACTGAGAATTCACCCATTTATGGGGACACGGGTGAGAGAACAGCATTAGAAATCAATAAAATGGAATCAGGAGAAGAAGAAAAAGAAAAAAAAAAGAAAAAGGTTGACAATTTCAAAAACAGACCCAAAACTGGAGAGGAGGTCCTCTACTTGGTAGTTTGACCCAGCAGGTATACAGAACTTTTACCAAATATCTGTCTCCTCACAAGCCCACAGCAAGCCTTTGTTGGCCTATGCTCTGTGATAAGATACACGTGGGGTTTTTAAGTCCCCAGAATTTAATTTCTTTTTGCTCTTCTAACTTACAATTCTTTATTGAACTTCAGTATTGATTTACTTCCAAATCACATACTGTACCTTCTTGCGCTATTGCTTTTTAGGTAAACACTAACAACAGTACAAGATGGAGCTGATCCAAAGTGTTTGCTAATTCAGCAGTGGTGGGAAACCTACGTGTTTTCAAGCAATGCAAATTGGTTTGGCTTCTGCACAGCTCCTACTTTTTTCAAACACTGATGGCAAAGAACATTTCCCAGGATTCATATCAAGTATTCATTTTAACAGCATTAATTTATGATGTGTGTTATTCCATTCTACCCTGCACAACATGACTTATTTAAAAAGCAAGCAATTTTCCAAAGTAAATACTCATTTTCCATTCTAACAGTGATGCTCTTTGTGGATTTTAAGAGAAAGGGGCACAGTGTGGAAAATATCTTTTCTACACTTTTTGCTCTGGGATCATTCACGGTACTATTAGGATATTTTAAATATCTATCCCTTCCTGCATCATTTTATAGTTAGCTGCCACACGGTGTCTATTGTAAAAGTGGAATTATGAAGTAAAATTGTGAGTTTCTAAAAGAAAGCTCTTAATTTATTTGTACTGCTACTATTTTTGTCTGCTTCTCTGGCCGCAGAACACTGTAGATCGTTACAGGATCACTCAGCTTAAGAAGAATATTACTTATCCATACAATGTTGAAATAATTATCATCAAGTCACTTAACCCCCCCTAATGATTTGGGGAACACATGCATGTAACTGTTTGTGTTGCAGGGAACTTGTTAACTCTACCTTCTGCGGCCATAAAGCTGCTGGGACTCCATTTTTTGGTCCACATACTCCCTTTTCTTCACCCTGTTAAAACCCATCACCAGGTAACTGGTAGAATTGGTAACTACAGCACAAGGGAAGCTTGAGCTGTTGCTGAAAGCCAAGATTCACACTGTGAGCCAGCTTTCCATCGTGGTTACAATATATAATACAGGGGGTGGGATTTCTGGCCAAATTTTAGGTTCCAGACTTGAGCTCTGTCACTTGAAAGACCATTTAATTAAAATACATACAATAATATTGGAATAAAAGCACTAACTCAGACAGGCCCTCAAAGACACTGTGGATTTTGAATGGAACACAGTTAAGTTTGCAAATTGCCCAAATGATTGAACCTGGACAATTGAAGATTCTGGGGTTACAAAGTAGAGTGTCTGAGGACAAAAACATTGGCGCTTTGGAACAAAACATAGTCTATGAAAATTCTCAGGAAAAAAAAAATGTTTATACTTCATTCCTAAAAAAATCCTTTCAGAAATACCTTTTATCCCTAAATTGACCTATTATCTCAAAATTTTTAATTAACTGCCAAAGAGAAGGTAAAATACAATAATTCTGTGGTGATGAATACTCATGTTATACTCCATCTGTTTTGATAACTAATAATGTGAGATCCGCTAATTAAACACCCTCTTAAAATAAATTGAAATTCGCATTAATTTTTAATTCACTCAGTGTTATAGCATGGTTCTTAATACAGCAGTGCTCTGGAACTTGTATATAAATGTGATTTTCAGAAACTGGGTCAAAATTGTGCCCTCTGTAACATGTAAACACAGGTGTGCACATCCATGTGTGTGTCTGTGCACGGGGGGAGAGAGCTCAGCATCCTGTTGGTGGCTGTAAATTACCACCAAAACACATCTCAAAAATGAAGCAAGAATTTCAAGGAACTCACAACTTTTTCTAGCTCACCGATAACATAAAATAATATGAGTATTTCTACTTGATAGTTTACACTAGAGAACTTCAAATACTAGGCAAGATAATTATATACATGAGCAACGACAACGTATTATCGTGACATGAGGAGAAGCAAATCAGGCAGCTGTGCAGAGGCAGATGCTAGGACATCTCCACACGTAAGGGAAGCCAAGCAGGTGACAAGATTGAGCCCTACTATCACACAGGCTATAGCATGCAATACTGGGGTATCTGCCATTATGTGACAGATCTTCACCTGAATGACGTGGTAAAATTGGAACGCTTAAGCCTCCACTGCAGTTGGCACTGAAAATAATTTCTGATTCACTAATTTATTAATATAAACAGCATGCTAATAGAAATTGGTAAAGAAAGGCCTTGGCGTTATTCACATTCTGGGCACTAACACACTGTGCCAAAAGGTACCTTCAGTATGAAAAAGGGTGAAAATGTACTAAAGTCATGAAGAACGCGTGTGTTCTTACAACCATTCCACTAAATCCACGAGTAACTGATCACCTATGATGTTTTACAAAGATTAAGCCATTTACCATTTCTCTAACCACATCAGGGAGGTCACAGCCATTAATACTGCTGTATTAGTAGTATTTGTCCATTGGGATTGAATACTGGGAAACATTCATGCTGTGCTGCTACCACATAGATACATCCTGCAGGTGAACCCCTGGCACCCATCAGTGATGTACCCTGCAAACCACAACCCCAAAACTGGCACCCTCTGCCTGAACTAACTAAATTGGCCAAAAAAAAAAAAAAAAAGTATTAGATGCATTTGGGATGGCAAGAATAAGAATAGCAGAGTACAAAATAATCTATAAGGGTCAGCACATCAGAACATGCTGCTCTGTTTCATTTTCACAGTAGCTACAGCTTGTGTGAAGCTAACAGTATTCAGCACGAATAACACTTGGAAAATTTCAGAAGACAAATTGCCTCCTGCAATGTGACATCAAGGTGGTGTAATGAATTTCATAGACAAGTTTTATCTCCTTAAAACGTATTTGAGACCTGAATGTATACAGGAGATTCATAGTCGAACGCAAACCCAACCTGAGTTTATGCAAGAAATTATATATGCATCAGATGAAAATTCTGAGAAATAGTCATTTCTTAATGACTACAAAAATTTCTACTGAGAATTCAAATAGCGTGGCATGTATAAATAAATATCATGTGCAGTTTTAAATTACACTCGTTAGTCAAAAATTCAGTTTCTGGAAAATCCATACATGATAGCATTTTCAAATATTAATAGCAGCACCTTTCAATAGATGTTTCAAATTTCTACTCAGCTAAAACAATTATGTCTATATAATTATTTTTTTTCTACACTGCCAATATCTATTTTGTTCGTTTCTACTAAAAGACAAACTAAATCAAGGGTAAGCTAAGCAGCTTGCAATTTTTTTTGTTCTCTATACTTATTTTTCTGCTTCTAAAAATATTCTTTTAATTCTATAAAACAAAAGTAGATTTTGCTCAGCAGTGTTTGCAAAAGTGCATGCTGAAGGTACTGGGTTGGTTTTTGTCAGTTCTGGGCTTTTTAACCAAAAAACACATGAGAAATTAGCATTGTTAGCCTTTCACTCAGAGAAAAAACCAAACTATTTAATAAAAGTATTTTCAATATTTTGAAATATGTACAGATAGTATTTCAAACCACTCAGATTTTCCCATGCAAGATCACCTTTTGAAATAACGTCTAAGAAAAATCTCACTCTTGAGATATTTTTCTCTTTAAATTTCATCCTGACCTTGAAATAAACCAAATGAATTCTATGGAGATCAAATGGTTGCTAAAATAACCCATTTATAAAGAGAAAGCTACATAGCCATAGAAATACTTATAAATAGATGGTGGATATAGAAATAAAAAAATCTGATTTTGCAGAAAAAGCCTGATTGTAAGAGATCTGCAGCTGTTCTCAACCTTTAGCATTGCCTATGTGAGCCAAGAGATTTTTGTCTAATACTGAAGCTAAATTAACTTCATGGCTCTTTTTTTTTTATCCCCTTGGGTAAACCTGTGACGTACACAGTATCAGGCAAAAAGCTTACCCTCGATTTCATTTTCCCAAAATTGAAATGCTTCAAAAAAATAAGCATAAATGTATTTCAAAATCCAATTGCTTTGGCCCTAAATGTAGCTTTTCTTGGCAGAGTGCACTTGTTTTTAATCTGAATGCTAATATTTTGCAATGTGGCATCAGATATAAAATATTAATCTACGTTGTGCCAGAGATCTATAGTATTTCAGTACCAGTCAATCAATAAATGATTAGAGAAGCATTTTTTTGTTTCAAGGGAACATTATTTAAACTGCAATATAATGCTGCAAATTATTCTATAGATGATATGTACCATAATGTCTAGAGCAGAACAAGCAAATTCATTACAACTGTCTCACAGAGAGGGGAAGTAGGGTAGAAGGAAAAATTGTGTGATTTTAGATCAGTCTTTAATATGTGTAAGACACATATGGGCAAAGGCTATACTGAAGGAGGACAAATCTCACTAAATTCTCAAATAAGATTAAGATCTTTATAAACACTTTGAAAAACTTTGAAAATTTGAAGTATTAGGAGACTGGGAGCTTCAATTCCAACTTTTATTCCTACCAGCATACCCTGCTGTAAGGCAGGAACAATTTAATGTGTTTCACTACTATGTGAAATATACTATTTATAAAGTTAATCTGGTTTTCATCTGTAGACATATGCAACATTCCTGACTGGATATTCTTTTGTAGGACTGTAAAACAAGCTGCAGTATTAATTCTTGGATGTTGACTGTTTTTCTTTAATATATTGGATTATATTTGATTCATCAGAGCTAAGTAACCTAATACTCACATGTACCAGGCTGATAAGCCCTACGCAGCCAAAACTCATGGTACAAACTGTGAGGACTAGAGAAATTGTCACATTTATATCAGGGAAAAGTACAACTTGTACTAAAACCTTACCAGGCTTTTAGCTGCCTACTAGCTGTGAAGATGTAATGAGAAAGCTGAAGTTTTCTTCTATTTAAGCAAAACGGTTTTCCACACACTAACAGAGTATTTGCATCTGTTTGAATAGCTAGTTAAAAAGATAATTTTGAAAAACACATTTAAGATCATTTTATACAACAAAACCCTGAAAAGAGAGTTTACTGCCAATTTTTTATGAGATAGGAATTTTAGCAGAGAAAAATACATGCATTTGACAGTTTTTTGGCCAATAGGTTTTCTCCGAGTCCTTTAAGTTTTTGAATCTGATGGAAAGCCCTGTCTTTCCACAATGATCTAGCTGAACTACTGCCTAAGTGAACTGAGACACCACTACTTGGAGAAAGCTATTTTTTAAAAAAAGTTATACATTTTTTCCTTCTTTCACCAGTGTAAGCATGATATCCCCAGTTACATTATCTAATAAAAGAATCAGCTGGGTACTTCCCCATTTACAGGACAGGTGCATTTCCTGCTAATATAGCTTTCCACCCCACGTCCACCAGAACTAGTCTAGCCAGAATAGCTTCATTGTTCCAAGTCAGAGCCTTCTTTTTTTTATTAATCCAAGTCTAGTGCTTTTTCTATTATTATTTCCCCCAATATATCTTCTGAGTTGGTAGGGAGCCTCCATAAGATGTTTCATGGACCTGCTACACAGTTCATGAAGTCAGACCACAATAACCTTTTGGGTCAGGTAAGGAGACTCCTTTCTGCTGTTCCCAACTCTGTCCCTTGCCTTCCCAGAAACACGAGACCCCAACTCACCAATTCATGTAACGAGTTGGGAAGGGTGGACGTGGCTGAGGGAAGGCTGAAGATCTTACTACAAGGGTGACATGACTGTCCTGTGTCCACCCACGCAGCAAAGGAAAGGTGCCAGCTGAAGTCTGTAACAGAGAGAAAACACAAAAAGTAGTTATTTGACTGTAATGTATCCTCTTCTCTTTCAAATACCGTGTATATTGGGAACTCACACTTTATAAAGAGAAAAGGGCCAAAGGGCTGTATTAAATAGCGGTGTTACAGCACAGGAACGTGAGATTAGCACAACCTCCGTCTTTCTTTGACATCTACAACCATAATTATTTAAGAAATCTACTCAAGAGGGCGAGGGGGCTGGTCACTGGAGCAAAATGCTGCTACTGGAGCAAAAGACCAAATTCCTCCAGAACTAAGGGGCTGGTTTTCTGCAAGTTCTATGGATAACAGTTGTGCAGGCTTGAGGAATGGTTATTACACATGGATCCTAATGTTAACACCAGAACATACATGTTTTCCTATTTTAACTATTACAGTTGAATTTTTCCATTTCTGTAGTCTTTTCATTTTGCTATGTAGAGATTGATTTACAGTGTACTTTATAATATATAGTCACTATGATAGTGCTAGCTTGCTGTATGTGTTTTATATGAAGTTTTACAGAGAAGCAGCTTGTTTATTTCATGTCCTTTTACTGTGGATTTTTATTTTAATAGTGGGATTTGGTTTTAAAAAAAATTAATGATCTTGTAAGCATAAGTAGCTGACCAAGGATTACTGAACACAGAAATAATAATATTATCAGTTCATTGCAGGATCACAACCGAACAGAAAAAATCTCTGGAAGTTTTAAAGGCTCTCTAACACTATAACCACAAACCCACAAGCAAATTCATTTTGCTGCACTCCATCTGCAGAATGTGTACAGGGGAAACAGGTTTTTTCAGTGGTTCTTTCATAAAAAGCCTTGCCAGTTTCAGCAGCGCAAGAAGGTAGCTTAAGTGTCTTTGGATTCCTAGTTCTTATTGTGATATACACACACACTCAGCAGGGCTGGTGCAGTTTTAATTCAATGGCACAGTGAAACATCAGTAATATCTGGGGCCCTACTTCATTCCCTGCATTCTCTCTGCCTAGTGTTATTATATTGCATGTTTAGTTTCCTGATCAGGTCCTTAAACACCTGATTTACTTGAGTCTGAAAAGCAGTAGAAAAAGATCTGGATTGGTGAAAATAGATTGCACCTCTTGTGAGGGGGTTTGTAATGGAGCTGGAATTCCAGCTATTGATGGAAAGATCAAATTCCAAATCGGGCAAAATTTAAATAGCAAGAGAATAACTTTTTACATTCTTTTTAGCTCTTAGACCCAATGCGTTTCTTAGTTTATTGACACAATTCCCAGGGCTCCCCCAAGCAACTGCACCAACCGCTGAGGCATAGAAGTTGAGAAACACAGTAGTCCTCAGGGAAACCTTAGCTGGAAAGTTAAGGGGACTAATGGAATTTCTGTATGAAGAAGAAGGTGGCACTTTTCTCCCGGAGCTAGTTTTGGTGTAGTTCTCTATTTGCTACTTTTAGTCTGTTAGGATATGCATTATATACCATGCGATGTATCATTCATTTCCATTCATAATTACATGCAGTATACGTTAGCACATGCTTAAGTTCTCCGTATATATCTCAGCCTAACAATCAACCCAAAGTCACTGTGTATAAGGAAACAAAAACATGATCAAAACTAGAAATAAGACACAGAAGACAGAGAAAGAGCCAATACTGCAAAACGGAGCGGAGTGTAAAAGCAATCAAGCAAAATAAAGGTGGAAAATAAAAGGAATGTTGTAACAGCAGCTGAGATAAATTATAACATTTTTAAGTACAAAGATACCAGAGGTTATTACAGGAAACAGCATGACTTCTAATGGCATGGGTATTCTGGTGACAGAAGAAGTAAACATACAGTAGACACTGCTTCTAGAAAATGACATGAATCATTCTGGGAAGAAAGAATAAAATCTGCAGGAAGTCAGGAGCACTGCAAAAATTGAACATCTGAAGACTGACAAAAATGACAACATCAGAAGGCTTCTAAAGAAAAATACTTCACAATCTTGGAATGATTTAATTTTAAGTGGCAAGACACAGAAGAAACATTAAGAAATATCTTTGAAAGCAAGAAGACAGGTGACAATTTCTGGCTGATAATATCTTCTCCCAATTACCACATGCTGCCATAAATTACTTCTATTTCCTAATAAAGGTTTGGTTTAGTATAAATAAAAGCAAACCCACTAATATAGTAGTTTATATGTTGAAAACACTGCACAATCCCCAATCAAGCTAAATTACTATTATACTACCAAGATGATATGCATGTTATCGCAGAGCAGTCACTGAGTCAGTAAAAAACCTAAAAATTCAAGAACTGATAGTTCATTTCCTCCAGTCAGTGAATTTTAGCCTTCTCCATATGGTACCGTCAGCTTGCAACAAAGAAAATGTAATATCTTGGTATAAAGTATTGGAAGTAATTGCCATCCACAGTTGCAATCTCCAAGTTAATATCCTATGCTGTAAAACTGATGAGCATTTTGGACTGATATTCATAATGAGCAACTTAAACTGGCAGGAAATGCAGACAGGCTTGAATGCATACCCCAAAGCCTGGAGGTAAACCTATGGCTTACCTGTGCCGAGATCGTCCTATAAACCATGTTGCTGGAACAGAGGGAAAGCTAAACTGAAAAATAAGTGCATTTTTATATACCTTTTGCTTTTGCACTGCATTCTTACGCTCCAGCTGGTTTCTCTTACGACCTACATCCTTAATGACAATTGACAGCTCAGGAATTTTATGATCTTGATTCTCATTTTTATAATGGATTTCTCGAGAAGAAATGTTGTTTTGGGACAATCTGACTTGCCAAAGTATGGCAGACCCAATGTCTGAATCAAGCATTCCCAACACGTGATTCATGTAATGTTATTACCAGTCAAGAGATTGCTCTTCATACTCGCAGGCGATGCAGCAGTTACAGACTGCCTTCTGGGTTTAGAAACAGAAGGATACGTTTTTTTGTGACCATCATTTATTCCGTTGCATTAAAAACCCAACTTGGCATCTCTCGCACTGTTTGAATGCAGTGATTTACAAATTGCCTATAAAGAAACCCCTCCTACACTCTTGCAGCTTCTTTGTAACCTATCTTAAAGGCAAAAATAAAAGTTTCATCTTTGTCACCTCGCTTGGGATTTAGACATTCGCTATTCGCACGTATCGCCAGTAGAATTTAGTTCTTCCTTGTTACATCTGGATATTTCCTGAACCAGCTTTCATCCTGCCTCTACTGACGATTGCAGAGTTAGAAACCACCTTGTTACAGCAAACGTGCCGCTCCTTCCAGACCCACTGCCTAAAATAAGGCACAAATGCTTCCTTCTTAGTGCTTCCATTTTTCGATGTCACTTCACTGGAGACACCTACAGCCACAGCAAATCCCTTCCTCCCACTCCGAGTCAGGCCCCTACATTGGCCTTACCATTGATCATAATCAGTTTGTTGCCATTAATTACACAAAGCTATGATTAGAAACTGACACATTTTGAGGTGCTTAAATATTTATAAAGCTCTAGAGCAGAAGATGCACATGGCATTTGCCTTACGTATAGGCAGCAGAAATATGTGGAAAGAACAGTCTTGAGCTTTTCAGTCATCTGAAAAGTAATACATTTTGTTTGTTTGTATTTTCTAAAAAATCTATTGCGTTATGTTAAATACCCTGAGGGCTTAGCATAAAACGTGACTGGAATGAATATAAAGAAAAAACTTTCTGTCTCATTAGATGGCCTGAGTTTCAAAATCTGTTCTAAAAGTGTTGTAAAGTGTGTAGTGTTGTAGATTAATGCACTGAATACATTTCCACAGTGCTTGATGTGTTTCATAAAAGGTCCATTTCAGAAGTGTGCTGTATTATAGGTGAACAGTCGCAGTAAATAATCTTGTTACAGAAACCTAAGCAATTTTTACAAGGCGTATTTCTGGCTGACTGAACAATTTATTCTCCAGATGTCACATTGTATTTTTCCAATATAAAATGAAACAGCTTTTTTTTTTTTTAGAGTTGGGTTTTTTTTTTAAGGCAGACTCTTTTGTTTCGTAGGACTGGATCAAAAGTACTTCCTTAAAGAGAAAGATCTATTATTAAAAGCTGTTGCTGTATAAAATTTACACTGTATGTGATTACTGTATGTAATTTAACATTTAATTTGATTTAGAGGTATAAAAGACCGCACCAAAGTGTGAACATTGCTGAGGATAGCTGTGTGCACTTCAAAAATAGGAATCATTAGCTCTCAAACTGATCATCCATGCTGATCCTAAAGGCTGCGAGCATCTTAACTAGCTCTATGTATAGTTAAAACTCTGTCACTTCAGACATTACCCACTAATAAACCCATATGCCATATTATAGGCCCTGGAAGATTACATGATAATGTGATATGATAAGAACCGCCTGTCTAAAAGGCAAGGGCAATTAAAAAACATTTTCACTAGGCAGATATCATCAGCAGCAATAAACAGGGTAATTTTCCAGCATATATTTACTTGGCTTCAGAGAGGAAATACTTTAACAGGAAGCTCTCACCCAGGAAAATTCACAGAATGTCAGTAACCTATTTTATTGGTGAAAAAAAAATGGAAAAATAATCCCATGCACTAGTAAGAATCACATGTTTCTACTTTCTTGTCCTGTTTTCTTGATTACACACATGGAAAATTAGTATCAAAGGATAAATTGCTAGATTTTTAAAAATATTCCCCTTTTTATTCTTCATTGTCTTTTAATCATATGTTTCTGTTTCTCTTTCTATCCACAAAGCTGTCTATTCATCTAGACCCATATAAGAGTGCCAAACAGTTGAATCCCAGAAGCGTTTGTCTATTAATATGTCTGCTTAGAGAAAACTGCGTCAGAACCAATTAAATAGCGACAGAGTTCCAAAAGCTGCTTCTTTAAACGAAGCTGGCTTTTGCAGGAAACAGACTCAAGATACACTTCAGACACATCTGGGTCCTCCTACATCCAGGGTCATGCTGGAAAATACTACCTGACTTGAATCAAATGGTTTTTTGCCCTTCCCACCCCATTCAACCTTTGGTGAACGTTTCCTTATTTAAAACCTCGAGGCAACAACCTCAAAGAGCAAAGAACTGCCCCAAACCATGTATATAGAGAAAACTCAGACAAGGCATGGATTGAGTTGATCTCTCTTTGAATAAAATGTTTTGCATTGGTCTAATGTCCTTCTCTCCACATGTGTTTGAGTGAGGCACTAACAAACCTTTCCATGTGATGATAGAGTACACATAACTAACAGAAGTACAGCCAGGGATGAATGAATTCTGGATACAACAAACCTTTTAAATCCCAATTTCCCCTATGGTATACTCCTGTGGGTAGCTCCTTGGCTCACATATCTGCTTGAAGCAAAGAGGGATCTTTGTTCTCCCATGCTAACTTTCCTGGTGAACGTTTCCTTATTTAAAACCTCGAGGCAACAACCTCAAAGAGCAAAGAACTGCCCCAAACCATGTATATAGAGAAAACTCAGACAAGGCATGGATTGAGTTGATCTCTCTTTGAATAAAATGTTTTGCATTGGTCTAATGTCCTTCTCTCCACATGTGTTTGAGTGAGGCACTAACAAACCTTTCCATGTGATGATAGAGTACACATAACTAACAGAAGTACAGCCAGGGATGAATGAATTCTGGATACAACAAACCTTTTAAATCCCAATTTCCCCTACGGTATACTCCCCTGGGTAGCTCCTTGGCTCACAGGGATCTTTGTTCTCCCATGCTAACTTTCCACATATTCTTTATATGTGTGCATCTCCTAGGTGTGTTACACCACTTTCAGGAACTTATCTTAAAACTACTTTTAATTGATTTCTTCTTTAACATGAAAATGGATGGCAACTAGAATTTTTAGAGATACTTGCATGGGTATCCATCTACCTTTTAATTCCTTACATTCCTTTAATAATCAGGTCCTCCATGAAAAAAAAAATATGCAAGTGTATTAGCTAAATCCAGTTCCACCAAAAATTTAGGATCTTGATTTTCCAGTGAGTGATCCATCTGATTTGAGACCTAACTCCCTATTCTGTATTTAGGCCTCACAGCTATGAATTTTAGATGGTGCAGAGGCGATGGGTATCTGGCTTTCATAAGGGACTTCAGGTGTGGTAACAGTTATCAGTTGTGACTGTGAACAAAGATTTAACTTCTAAATAATAACTGCGTGGATGCGAGAGACTCACAAGACCTTGCTTCTGGGTTCTTACCTGACAGCACTTAAGCAATACCTTGAATTGCAGCCCAATTGATTTAAAGGGAGAAAGAACCAAGTTGCAACATAATTGGAAAGTACCGAAACCTGCTTATCAAGAAAATTCGTTTGTGTCCCTGTAGATTTTTCTATTTTTGTATCCAGTGATACATTAAAACACAATGAAGCTTATTTCAGAAAATATTTTTTTTGTTGAGTCTTTATTTTTGGGCTCTGTGTGACTTAATGGAGCTAGGGTCAAAAAAATGTCCCTCGCACTCTGAGTTGGAGGTAGGAGTTTTGGGCCAGTTTTTTTATTTAGAGAGTTCACAGCACAGTCCGGACCAGCTATGGAGAAAATGCAGTCTTCTCCAACTGCCTACTTTAATCCTGACTGCAGAAAGTTCTTCTGTTAAAGAAACATAGCACTGAAGATTTCACCTATATTCCTGTCATTCAGCTGAAAGGTGACAAAGGTATTATAAACCAAGGCAAGGTGTTTATATTCCAGGATAGAGTGGCATTTGGCTAAAGAGTGATGACAGAAAATGTTTCTTGAGCTGCTCTTGGCAGGAGTTTAGCATCAGGGAAGAATCTAAGACCAAAGTATGGACTGAGTTAATTTGCTCTCAGGCACAACCATGAACTCTTTTCTGCTAAGGATCACTTTTAGACCACTTAAGATAGCACAAACCGTGATTTGGTATCAAGTTGGTACTGAAAAGAACCAAATGCAGGACTGATTATTGAGGACCCCACAGTTAAGAAGCTGAGGAGAAGATGGGACCAGCTGCATCAAAGTTTGCAGGGAAGTATGTTCCCCACAGTAGGCCCTATGTCCTGTATGACAGGATCCTCCATGTATGGTTCCAGTTTCACCAGGCCCAGCCTAAAACAACTTCATGACAGAGTTGGGATATTTGCTTTAGTTATGACAGATTAACTCGCTTCTCTCTGAAATTATTCAAAAATAGATTTAAAACTGGGTAATAGTCAATTTGCAATGCAGTTTCAGCATAGCCTCTGGAGAAGGAATTCATTGTTTAATCTCACTCTCATGATGTTTGTTTTTTCCCATTGTCACTTGAATTCCCACCCATGCTTCTCATCTGGAAACAGAGGTCAGAAAAATGGAGAGAACCGATGCAATAAGGAGAGGATTTGAGAACTGGGGCGTTGGTCATAGTAGTTACAGCTGGAAGTGCATGGAAAAGCCATGTACAATGATGATGGTTCACTAACTCCTCAGCTTCTCATTCACTTCCAGTGTCCTTCAGCAGGCTTTGGAATTCCATTCAAGTCCATTATTTTTGGGGGGTTGAATTGCGATAATTGGTCTGGACTCTCTTCTTACTTGAGAGCTGGAAGATCTCTGCTAGTCTTATTAAGGTGATAACCTGTCAAATACATGAACGTGCTCTGATATCCACAATCTTGACAGCCAGTCCCCTTTGGCCTACAGCGGGGAGTCTACCAGAGTTCCGCCTTGAAAGTCCAAGGGAGAGGAATGAGGAAATGAGCTTGAGGCTTTTCTATACGTGACCCATTATTCATACACAGATACCGGTATGCACCATGAAGAATCCTTTCATTGCTAGCAAGCTATCAATGACTACAAAATAGCTATTTTGACTTTAGCTTTTTACACCAGCTCAAATGGATTTGGATGAGTTTTTCCTCAACTAAGTGAGACTCAACACACGATCAGATGAAAGTCAAGCAATACCTACAGGACCTTTCCTGGTTAGGCCTGCAGTACAAACACCAGCACCAGCTGTGTGGTTTTGTACTCCCTGCTGCTGGTTCATCCCATAGCTGTTTGATCTCTCAGATACAGCCACTTCAGATGGAATCCTTTTTTTTTCCCAGGGATACTTCCCCTGCATGAAGAACAGCCCTGCTGAAGGACTCCTTGGGCAGAAGAAGTGGAGAGATCTGTCACACTGCATGAAAGAAAGACCTGGACCCTGCGAGTCCTGAAATGAGGCAGAGCTTTGGGAGTCATGAAAGGTTCCACAAACACAGGAGTTACACAGTAATGGACTGGACATCATATCAACACTCCCAAAGCACAAGCCAACTAAATTAAATATTCTTATGCCTAAAATAAGCTCTCTGGGTTGTCTTTGCCTGCCTTTCCTTGTTACGTGCTTTGGAAACAGTGGAAAAGGAGACAGAAAGATAAAGGTCTATCTGTAGAGTACACTACTGGCTAGGAGATGGCCTGGAGGCCAAAATGAGCAGCATCATATAGCTGAGGGATCCAGGGGCCAATGTGATGGTCTCACTTAAAAAAGCTTTTCCCTCTGCTTCCAGGTTTTCAAGCATTAAAATCAACCTGAGGCCCCCTCCCTGCTGTTCCAGAAGCCCAAGAAATTGACTGGACCACTAGGAAGGTATCCACCACCATGTCCCACTGGGGAGAAAAATGTACCAGTGTGAGGGAGATGATGCCAGTAAGAGACTGGGACCATGAGGACCAGGTAAACACAGGTTTTTAAAACTTTAAAGTAATTAGCATCATCTTGCCACAAAAGTTTGCAAAGAGCAATTAATGAAGCACAAACTAAGAGATCATAACCTAAGGTATAACAGCAGATGTATTGAAACAGTATTAATTAGTATTTCTAAATATTCTAAAGGTACTGGTGAGCTTATAAAATAATAGAAAACTTCACATTGAGGCAAATCGGAAGGGAAGCCTTTCACGAAAATACCTTTAATTGGCCATCATTTCCCGGGCTCCTGCTTTCTCCAACTAAAGACACTTGTTTCCCTCTTAACTCTGCCTCCCACACAGTCCGGTCTTTCTTTTCCCTGATCCTACAATGAGGCAATAACACTGTGCTCATCAACTATCCTATTACCATAGAAATGATAGCAACGTCACAAATTCAGCAGCCTGATTCCTTGACAGGGTTGATTAGGAACAGATGATGAGCTGGAGAAAAGCTGAACCCTTGATTAAACACAAATAGCTCTTATAATGAACAAATATAGGAAAAAAATATATTTAAAATCATGTAAAGAATGAGTGTCTTCATATTCTAGATGAGAAAGACTTTTTGCATTTCACTGATTTTTAGAATTGTTTGAATTTGTTGGCAAAGTTTCCCAATTTATTTTTAAATCCCACACATATAATTAATTAGTAATCATTTGTGCTTCAGAATTCAATAAAAAAAATAAATCAGTGTAGGTACAGCCTGTAAAACACTAGTTAGAACTTTCCATTTCTTTGACAATAAATATATTTAGTATAAATGCACTACAGCTAAGTACACGCATCCATACAAATACAGATATACCATACACTCGTATTATTTTCAACCAGATCTAATTGAATTCAAAGGATGTGTCATTTAGGGGCTTTTCTTGCAAGTTGTGACCATTCCCCTAATAAAATCACCTCCCAGGAGGTGCTCTGCACTTGCACAAGTCCCAGGAAACCGCTTTTCCCTATTCCCAGTGAAGACCTTGGCGTCATAGAACATGGACACACTCCTCTCCCACTGCTTCAGTACCTTAATGAACAAATCAAAGCTAGATACTTTATTGTCTTCTGAATCAAGACTGGTATTGAGCCTGCAGCCACTAAAGATGGCAAAGGACTATTTTTACCATTCAAACCATTCATCCCAAAGGAAGAAATACCTTACAGGAAAACAGAGAAGTGTTTCAATACAGTTCACGTTCAAGAGACTGTCTTTTCATTTTAAATTCTCACACTAAGCGTTAAGTGTTAAATCCTCAATTCATACTTTACTGGAGACTTGACAACTCCGATTTCAACCGGGGTTTATTTTACCAGTAAAAGTGTGCAGTAGGGTGTGCATACCCATTCCAGGCCATCCCCATTCTCAGGCCTGCTGCAGCGTTTCTTCTACTTCAGACTATTTAGTCAATGCCATTAATCAAAATCCTATAGCAGAAAATGCATGCATAAGTCCTACACATTTATTGCCATGGCAACAATTCAGGCTCTTGTTCATATGTCAAGCTACATCAGTGGAGATAAATTCTATTGTTTTCACACTGACAGTTCTCTCTGTGTTGGACTTAATCCATGGAAAAATATAGCTTTGCCTCTTATTAAAATAAAACACAGACCACCCAACTCTCCAAATTCTCATTCTTCACAAAGTATAAATGAACAACCTGAACAGTTATAAAATCACAGTTTGATATTTAGGTTCATGATAGTAATTAAAATGCAAAAAAAAAAAAAAAAAAGTCCATTCCTCATGGTATTGTTTTAATCTGCAGGATTGGTCAGGAATTTAATTCTTCATGAAAAGATGAGCTCATTGCTGTGAAGCTAAACAGCTACGATACCAGAGCACTGTGTTCTTGAATTAGATTGCAGCATTTGAAAATAAATGCCTTTAAGCTTTAAGTGAAGTTGATGCAATTCATTTTCTAACTTAGCTGTAGATACTGTATTTTTCATAACATAAAAATTAATGATTAATGCATAATATCCAGAGAAAGATTTTATATTTCATTTAGCTCATGACAAAATACACTCTCATGTGGGTGATTCACAAGTGTGAAAGAAAGATAAGCATCATTTTTCGTGCATAAGCCTCTACAGATTTACTTGTATGTGCTGTATTATGAGTAGGTCTTAATGCCTGACATAATTTTACATGATTTTACTGTGTACTAGACTACAGTTGTGATTCCTATTATTTCCACAGACACACCATCCTTCTCATTATCACAGCCTAATGAGAAAACAGTCTCTCGTTAATAAAATACTTCTAATGCTCCATACTCTCATTATTTCCTGCGTAGGGAGCATCACGCTTCCCGGAAAGGCAGAACCCTCGTATCGCCGCTAAAGACACGTCCTTTTCAATCTGACCCTTTTTTTCCCTTCCTCATGCAGATTTAAGTCCCTGCTTTTACAGCATGCTTCATATTGACAAAGCCTATTACCATGATATACTATACTGGAGTTCATTTCAACTAATATCCACCGCTACATCTGTTACTGTCAGTACCCAGTCTCGGCTCCCGTGTCACCGGAGATGAAGACAACCATTATATTTACTTATTGTCACGCCATGTTATGCCAGTATCAGGAACGGCTCCGCGTACACACCGTGTGTGACTTGCATCAAATATATATATTTTTAAATGGGGGGCTTTGTGCAATTTGTAAATATCCTGTGAACTTCATTCATATTAATGAAGCAGCGTTTGCACTTTACTGGCATTTTTATGCAAATGGCAGTAACTCTTTGTGTGCCGTGTCTCTCTGCGTGCCACAGGCCACAGCTCCTAAAGCAATACTGTTCTGTCCTGGGATGAGCAGCACACGCCGGGTACAGAGCACATCTTTTCAGGGCACCTAAAAGAGAGAACCCGGGCTTCTGAGGAGGCTAAGCACAGAAAAAGGTCAAATAACTTACCAAATAACTCAGTTTTGAATCCTGGCATGTTCCTAAGGAGAAACACTAACAGAGTATCTTTTAGGGTCTGTGCAGCTGAGAGCAAAATCTCTCTTCTGAACTCCAACAAGTTATGTTCTACAGTTCTTTTCTTGGCTCCAATTAAAAGCATCATGTTTCTCACTGCTTCTAAAGCCAGACATACACTAGGTTCAATAAAATAAATATATTTGTAAATAGGAATATATGAAGCAGAACAAAAGCAGCTTTTTTCCATACACGCGAATTGCACATCAAAATAAAATTTTAGTTCCCAGTTTAGCACTGCCCTCTGGTGATACATATCTTGGATACGTGTGTGACCCATTTCATCCCAGTGTATCAGGCCCAGATCTGGACAAGAACTAAAATCCAATTCAGGCATTTAGATGTAAGACAGGGATTCTATCAAGCTTTGTTTAACCCCTTGGGCTGTTAACATCCCAAAGATGTTGAATTTCTGTCCACTGAGGTCCCCAGCCCAAAGCTTGCTTTGTGCACAGGCAGAATTACTGCCATCTCGGTGACTTTGGATCAGTTCTGCTCTTGCAGATTCATCCCGTTGTCTCCTTCAGGAGTCCCCACCACAGAAGTGGGTTCAGGGCTTCCTAACCCGTGCCTGCAGGAGCAACGACAGCCTCAGCCATGCTTTATCTTTGGAGACTTGGGCATCTACGATCAAACAAGTGTTTTAAGCCATAAATTTGTCTCTAGGTGATTGTATCCGAGTTGCAGGGAGTCATCTTAATCCCAGAAGGCTGGAATTTATGAACCCTCCCTTTCAGCAGATGGTTTCCTGCAATGTTTACTGGCTGCTTGTGTATCTCATTAGGAGGCTCCAAATGACCAGGCTATGGCTGTACAGGCCAGTGTTTCTCAACCTTTTCAAAATCCAGTAAGCATTAAACTTTTTGAAAGAAAATCCTTGGACCATAGTGGTGTTTACTTACAATTGCATAAGACTAGGTTAATTTTCAATATTAGTTACTATTAAGAATATAACTTTCCTAACCTAGCCCACTGAAAAACATTAGCCCCTTGTTCCTATCATGAGACTAATAAGCAATGCTCCACTTACAAATGGATATTGTGTGTATCTGGACGGAAAGATTGTATGTAAAAGGGTTGGCCACATTTGTTAGCTGTGTTAAAATCCTTTTCAAGGCTCATTTAGGGAAGCTCTCGGGTACTGGGCTCCTTTGAAAATCTGGCCTTTCACCTGGGTGTCTCCTGCTGTTGTTGAAGACACACCAACAAGAAATGATACAAGGTGCTATCCTGAATATAATATTGTTTCAAGAACTGAAAAAAATGTAAGATTTTTAATGAGATATCATTTTCAATACAAGAAGATTCCATAATGATTTTTTTTTTACTACACCAACAAAACCGATTTGTGCATCCCAAGTCAGGGTCAGAGTTGTAGCTAAATGGAGAATGCCACAGATATATGAACCTGATTTGTCTCCTTAAATGATAATCAAAACAAAAAGAATGAACTTTCCCTCCAAGTTCATTGCGCAATACTTCACAGTATTAATCAGCGTTATGTCACAGGATTATTGCTTTGCTTAATAATGTGTTTAATGTAAATTTAATGTAAAAGATCCATGATAGAGGCAGTCAAAGCTCTATTAAAATCCTTCTGCAAAGTTCAGCCACTGCTTTAGTAGCTTTAGGCTAATAGCCTAATGTTAATTTGGATTCTAATCTATTATTTTGCATGATATTTAATGTGGTTTTGTAATTAGATTTTTTTTCAGACAAAGCAAGAAAAAACCCTATGGGTCAGAGTGCATGACTGTCATTAACTACAGTGCATTACTGGGACATGTATAATCATAACACAAGTTCTGCAATGAAATAATGTAGATTATACTCCAGTCAACAACCTGTGTCTCATTCTGTAAATGGAAAAAAATAGATGACAATCAAGTGATAAATACCTGCAGCTGTTCACACATACTGTTCCAATTTAAAAGGTTCCTACCCCCTTAGCTGGTCCAGAATATTAATTCACATATTCATCCCCAACTCTGGTTCAGTCAAAAATGAGACTAACGTGTATCTGATAAACTCGCTTCACTCCAAATGAGAGTTTGAGAACAATTACATGATTAATTGTTCTGGGAGAAGTGATGATATGGTAACCTCAAGGAAAAAGGGCACAAGAATATCCAGGCCAGGCAAACAGAGCACACCTCGGAAGTCACAGGCAGAAAGAAGGGCCATAAAATAGACAGATGCATCTCCTTTCCTCAGCTTCCTTCTAAATTCCCAACAGAATGACACTAATCTTAGAACAATGATCTAGAATAATAAAGTATTCTTTACTTTCTCAAACTCTATTAAGCTTTTATTTGGTTTTTCAGTATGAGAAATTACTATAAAGTAGAAAGAAAAGAAAGCTTATGATTTAAAAATCATTCCTCAATTCAGATGGAGACTTGGTATCCTTAGATAAAAGTGAAAATAAACTTAGAAATGCATTACTTTGCTCTTATTTAATTAAGGAATATGTATACGTGGCTTAATTATTTTGCCTATTCAGCTATATGCCAAATCTTGCTCTTGACAGTAAATTTTAACAAATTTTCTCTCTTCAGTGGATTGTCCTACCAAAAATACTGAAGAATTATTTCAGTTGGGAGACCTGAGATAAATCACAGCCTAATCTGATACACCTGGAAAATTTATTGAGCTAACAGTACAGAAAATAAAAAAGCTTCACTTTGAGGGAGTTCCAAAAGTATGTTGTCTTTTGAAAAAAGAAGCAAAGAAACAAAAAAACAAACCACAACACACCACCACAAGAAAGTTTCTAAAGTTATAGGCTCGTGGCTCTAAAAGGTGTTTTATTTTCATCCAGGACATAACCATACTCTAATATTAAAGTCACCAATTCCGTTGGAGAACGTGAAGAGAACTTTTGAGAGAAAAATCTGGTTAAATGTTTTTTGAATGAAATATGTCAGAAACCTAGACAACAGTAGACACCAGGAATAACACTTTAGGATTCTTCTTTTTAAAGTACTCAATATTCAGACTTGGTTTAGGGTTCTTTATTTTCATACTACTTGCTTAGGGCTCTGTATGCTTTTTGCCTTGAGGAAGAAAGTAGCTTTATCTGAACAACATATAACAACATTATCCTGGCAGTCTGGGCATATCTGGGAAAAGAACAATACTGCTGCTGTCATTCAGTAACAAAAATATGCCCCGATGGTACAGAATTTTGTGTTACAGAATTGAGCTTTGGAATATCATAAACATATACTACTTCCACCTGATGATGTATTTGAGAGAGGTTTTCTGTCAATGCTCCATGAAGCAGACAGCTGTTGATAAGAAGCCCATATCATTCTCCAATTCATTTCTCAAATAATTCTCCCCATGCTAGTGTTGGTGGAATAGATATGGGACATTTAATTACTTCTTCTCCCATCCCCTAAATTAGCCCCAGTGACAATGAAAATACCAGGCCTGGCTACAGCCGATACAGCAGCAGTGGGTTTTCTTCCAATAGGTCATTTTTCCCATACCTAAACATCTAAGATTCAGATCTTGTGCCTAAACACACAGTTTAGGTGTCCTCTCCTTCACCTGCTTTTTTGCAAAACATCACAAAAAATGATAAATTATATTTATGTCCTATTATATTTTAATTGACATGGAAAATTATGTAATGTGACTGAAACATGATTAGAAATCAGCATCTTAGTCTTCGGTCTACCCTATTCACAACTTGGTTTAACTTAATATACCTTAGTTGACCACTAATGAAAGGCACAGATACTGTTTCCACACTACAAAAATGAATTTGCATCTGTCAAGTGCTGAGATACTTTAGTTAAAAACACAAAAAGACTTGCATTTTTTCTAAAATAAGTAAAAAAGAGTAAAGCCAGCAGAGAGATCTCTGATAATTTTCATCTCAAGATAATTTTCAGTAGACTTCTAAGTTCTCTGCACACAACAGGCCCCAAAATGGGGGCTTTGAGTCAGAAGACTATCAAGAAAATAGGAAAGAACCAATCCAAATCCACAGGATTTACGATGTTACACCAAATTGAAGCCGAATCCCAGCACTGTCGAAAGTTTGCTTCCAGATTGTCAAAGAACAGACAGTATATATATACTGACAGTATAAAGAATGCTTCCAATGTGAGATTTGGAAAACTAAGTATTCCACTAGTCACTCCAATAACAAAAGTGATAATATTTTATCATACATCCTGTTGTCTGATGGCCAAGCTCCCTTTCAGCTGGCAATGATGGAATAAGTTGGCAAGAGAAAAAAACTTCTGTCATACAGAAGTTGGCATTATGCAAATGCCAAAAGTAATCAATTAGGTCAGAAAGCCTCCAGAAGTATCTTTGGGATGGAACAGCAGTCGTAGGCTTGGATGTCTTGTCTTCAGTGCTTTTAAATTCCACAGTTGTTGACCCACCCAGGTTTGTCCCTCTCCAGATTCTCTTCTAGAGCCGCCGTTTCCTTTGCCGGTCGCAGCAGCAGGTACAGATTCCCCCTTGCTCCATGTTCTAAGCAACTGCAGCACTTCTGTGGCACTGGGGATCACCTGAAGAACTACTAACCCCTGGCACTATGTCACCCACTGGCAATATGTTAAGTTCTTCTTTTAAGAGAGCTCGTAGGTTTTCTAATGTTTATCACTGAGAATTAAAATTGCACAATGTTCAGTGTTTCATATTCCACCTATTTAACCATGTAACAAATCTGGTGGAAAAAACATCACCCAGAAAATGATTTTTCAGATAAATACTTATATAAAATCTAAACCCGAACAATGCCCAAAGGCTGGGAGGGGGAAAAACATTCCAGAGCTAACTGCAGTTTTTCATAAAACACAGTTAGCATGGATTTAATGTAACTAAGTCAAGCAAGATATGATTGATTTATTATATTGGAATCCATTACAAGTATTCCATTGCAGTTTTAAAACCATATAGTCATTAAATATCTTTGAAAACACACATTCTCTACCATCATTATAAGATACTCTTGACAGCACATCATTTTTAATGGCACCATTATAAACAGGCTTCATAATGGCTCTGTTTAGGAGGTACCAGAATTGGAAGTCAGTAATATACAGACTTGTATTCCACATAATCAGCTAACAGAGCACTGAAGTAAAGAAGAGTACACAATTAATATACGAATAATTATTTTGTGTAAAATGAAACGCATTTTAAATAGTGTGTCAAATAGGCATTAAGACGGAAAAATGAAACAGTGAAATAGATTTGATGTACATTACTTACAAGTACAACATGAACTACTGCTGCTGATATATGATCTAAATTGGAGAGGAAAGAATTAGCCCAAGGCTAATTGAAGTGATAATGCTGGTTTCTAATTGCAGCAAAGCATTATATGCTGCAGATCCAGTACATGTGCCTTAAAACATGGCTTCAACTGAACCCCTGCTTTTGTTTGTGGTCCTTTCCAATAACGGGACATTTGAAGAACAATTCTTCATGGCTTTTGTCCCTTGAACTGCACTGGGCTGATCAGGCTTCAGCTGACATTAGTCAACTTTACAGTAAGGAAATCATGAAACGTAAAGGATCGCAGCAGCATTGAAGTTTACCTTTAGTTAAGTAATAATTTAGTGAACCAGGCACTTGGAATGAAAAGCAGGTCCTAAATTAGGTACACAATAGGTAAGAGAGATTTATATGAGGCAAATAGGAAAAGAGAACTCTCCTACTGCAGTGCAACCCCTCGCTCACAGCGGTATCAAGAGCAGAGGTCTCCTGGTGCACCATAAAGAGTAACGGGACTGTAGCAACACTCATCAGCACAACCTGGGGCAAAACACTCATCCAGACACCTTCTCCCTGCAACGCCTGGCAGTGTAGGGAACAGGATTAACAACTGAAAACAAGATCCTGCAATTAAAGTCTCTACCTGACCTCTATTGCCATGCAGACATATTACCATAAAGCCATAGGGTATTTGTAATTATTTTTTATGATGCGCGAAGACATAAATTGACATCCAGGAAGATCCTAACCAGCCATGTGACTTGTCATAACTAAAAAAGAAATAAAAACATCCTGTAAAGGTCCATTATTACTTCAATATAAAATTCTTGGCTGTAATGTCCTCTGGGTAAAGTCTGCTCTAAACTCTAGTTTGTGTAAGGCTTTGTACAGCCCAACTTGTCTCTAGCTGACAGTAGAAAGTTACAGGAAGATACTCTCTTAAGATAGAGAGGTCCTAAATTTTTGTACCAATGCTTAAAAGGAAGAGGTAAAAAACCCCAATGTTTTATGCCTTTTCTGGACTGGAACCAATTCACACCTCAGTGCAAGTCAGAGCAACACCTCTACTGCCCTAAACTAAAAATAAATTAATTTACTACTGCAGTCATAGCACATATACATACGTACGTGTGTTTGTCAGTAAATACATGTACATGTATATACAGATATCACTCTCACCACAGAATCTCTAGTGCTTGGGAAGAGGCTTATGTAGAGTTTTTAAACCAGGTCTCCAACAGTTTCATTTCCTACATTACGCCATCTGTGGCAGTGCTGCCCAAGAAAGGGAGGCGGTGCCTACGTAAGGTGATAAACCATCCCAACTGACAAAATTTATTACACACCGCTGTATTTGTGAAGAGCTGGCTTATAGCCATACTGAGATAATCAATTTAACAGTACATTTATCTACAGGTATTAATGGCTGCATATATTTGCATATTTGTATGGTGTTCTTATGCAATCCAAAATAAGGAATTATAGACATAGTTCCAGAGCCTCACCTTAACGGGTGCTGACAGTATGTTTCTCTGATTTTTCTAGAATAGAGAAGATGCCTGAATGTTCAAATTAATCATAATATGGTGGAACACTTACTTTTTGGCATATGAGCAGCCTGTGTCCACTAAGACTGAGGTTTTTGCCTTTTCTACCACTAGAAAATTACCTTTCTATGTAATTAGAAAAATATCTTTCCCCTCAACACACCTTCTACACTAATTATGTAAAAGACAACATACAGAAAACCACGTCAAATGTGAGACTAACAATGTCGATAGTAAGTATGTGAATGTCCTTTTGTCAGCACTTTTCCCCAAACTGCAGCCAGGCATAGCTCCATACATTTTGTTTGCCATCTTGGCCTTATTCCCTAAACTCCTTCTCCCCTCTGCTACGTCAACCAGAAGCATAAACTTTATTACTTGCATATGTGAGATCCCTGCATTCTCACAGGTGTTACTACTTTGCAATATTACTTGGTTTAGGATATTATTGACTGTCCCATACAAATGAAAAAGCGCTTTTCTGTCTCTAACACAAAAAGGATTAAAAGTATTTCTACTTATTTCTAATTTCTAGAATTAATGCAAAAATGCCTTTACAATATAAAATATCGTTTACTTTAGTAGTCTAATTCTGTCAGTACCACCAGAACTTCATAGCTAACAACGCCAAGAGACAATACATACTCTACTGCAGCTGCCATCTATCACACAGGGGAGAGGGAGAGGCCAGGTGTGAATGTTTTAACGGTCACATCTTAAAAACACTGTGTAAAATAGGAATATTACTATCCAGGGCTGTTGTAAGGAAACATTTAGTCATATGCGTAAGGACTTGCATGCTACAGAAATAATTTTTACAGAAAAACCAATCAGAATTATATTTTGCCAGAATTACATCAGTTACAACTTTTTTTGGGTCAGAATTACTGTTTTTTAGAACAGTCCAAAAAAATTAAGGTATGGGAAATAATTCCCTAAACTCCTTCTCCCCTCTGCTACGTCAACCAGAAGCATAAACTTTATTGCTTGCATATGTGAGATCCCTGCATTCTCACAGGTGTTACTACTTTGCAATATTACTTGGTTTAGGACATTATCAACTGTCCCATAGAAATGAAAAAGCACTTTTCCGTCTCTAACACAAAAAGGATTAAAAGTATTTCTACTTATTTCTAATTTCTAGAATTAATGCAAAAATGCCTTTACAATATAAAATATCGTTTACTTTAGTAGTCTAATTCTGTCAGTACCACCAGAACTTTATAGCTAACAATGCCAAGAGACAATACATACTGTACTGCAGCTGACATCTATCACACAGGGGAGAGGGAGAGGTCAGGTGTGAATGTTTTAATGGTCACATCTTAAAAACACTGCGTAAAATAGGAATATTACTATCCAGGGCTGTTGTAAGGAAACATTTAGTCATATGCATAAGGACTTGCATGCTACAGAAATAATTTTTACAGAAAAACCAATCAGAATTATATTTTGCCAGAATTACATCAGTTACAACTTTTTTTGGGTCAGAATTACTGTTTTTTAGAACAGTCCAAAAAAATTAAGGTATGGTCAACCAGAAGCATAAACTTTATTACTTGCATATGTGAGATCCCTGCATTCTCACAGGTGTTACTACTTTGCAATATTACTTGGTTTAGGATATTATTGACTGTCCCATACAAATGAAAAAGCGCTTTTCTGTCTCTAACACAAAAAGGATTAAAAGTATTTCTACTTATTTCTAATTTCTAGAATTAATGCAAAAATGCCTTTACAATATAAAATATCGTTTACTTTAGTAGTCTAATTCTGTCAGTACCACCAGAACTTCATAGCTAACAACGCCAAGAGACAATACATACTCTACTGCAGCTGCCATCTATCACACAGGGGAGAGGGAGAGGCCAGGTGTGAATGTTTTAACGGTCACATCTTAAAAACACTGTGTAAAATAGGAATATTACTATCCAGGGCTGTTGTAAGGAAACATTTAGTCATATGCATAAGGACTTGCATGCTACAGAAATAATTTTTACAGAAAAACCAATCAGAATTATATTTTGCCAGAATTACATCAGTTACAACTTTTTTTGGGTCAGAATTACTGTTTTTTAGAACAGTCCAAAAAAATTAAGGTATGGGAAATAACCTTATCTGATTGAAGACTGCATCATAACATACATGAACAACACAGCCTGAATCTGGATATTCTGCAATTTTTGAATACTTGACTTTTTAACCTGAACAGCACTCTTCTGGTATACACCGTTGTTGTATGTGTAGTATATAATAGAATGACCTTCATCCATAGCGTCCTTGTAGAACAGAAGCATTTACTATAGATTTTATTATAAATGCCTTAATGAAATTCTAATCAATAATACTTTAGAGAATGGTAAAGAAACTGAATACATCCATAAGTAAAAGGAGATGTTATTATCTCAGTTCAGTAACTATGAAATAGAAAGATGAAAAAAAGTCTGTTTTTCATATTAGAACAGAGCACAGCTGTACAGTTATATAATAAAGTATCACTTGTATCCATGGCAATAGGGAGTAATTGATGCACCATGGTTATTTTTATAAACCCAAACAAAAAAATCCAACTGGAAATTTCTTTGCCAGTTTCTTGGCATTGTATGTTTTTTATCTGTACATAATGTACAAATTTACAGTCTGAATACACTCACTGATCTGACTCGTTGAATAAAACATGCCGGGTTTTGCCGCATATTAAAGAAGATGGGGATCTCATACCCAACAACCAAGCCTTTCATGAAGGATTTCATGAAAAATATTTATTGGAATAAGATATATTGTTAACTTAAATTCAGATTGCAGTGCCTCCATGAATCCTTTGCCTGAATTATCAGACATAGGTAACCACAAGTCAGTTGCTTTTTGGAGATTAAAAATGGGTATTCTCTTAGAAATGCCAGCTGCCATTGTTTATCAGGTATCTCACTACTTTGGAAACTGCATCACCATTTGCTTGAGCAATAGCCCTATTACAAAATTTTTCATGAGACCAGCCTGAGAGATACTTTAACCATTTGGAATGGAAGAAGGCAAGGATGTGTATAAAATCCACGTATCCACAAGTCTACTTTGTTGCCTCCATCCTGGAATTTTCAGGTTTATGTGGCAATTCATGGTAAGTGGGCTTGACCTTGGTCCCTAATGTGGGACACTTTTACCTGATGTAAACTAATTTTAGCTATAACTTCCTTTCTGTGATTCAAAAATTGAAGCCCTTTTTAATGCAATTCACCTCCTCATCACCTAGTGACTATTCTTAATTGTTTTCATATTTAATGAAAGCAACTAAAAATAGTTGCTTCTCCATTATTTTCTCTTTTTAGGCTATTTCTTCTCCTTCCCTCCACTACTATATCACAATGCCTTTTTGTCTAGGGATACTGAACAGGGGATTGAAACGCGTTAACAAAAGAAAGGTTATGGACTGTGAGTCAGCAAGAACAAAAGAAGCAAATACATCATGTACGAGCTAATAATATTTAGATAGGGAGCCCAGAATTTAGCATTTTCATTATATTTTTCAGTTAGCATGAAAGTTTAATCTTCCACTAATCATTTAAAATGTAAAATAAACAGGACTCTCAGCATATCACAGTCTATACTCAGGTCCCCAGGAGAGTGAAAGCCACAAAAGAAACCTAACAATATGATGCTATATATTCTGAGATATCGCCATTCAATCTGATTTGCCACATGCCCATACATTTTAATGCTGACTTCATTATGAAATCTCTTCTTGATTAATCATTGGTGAACAATGACTAAATTGCACTCCAGCATCAGCTTGAACCGGGGCATTGTTAGCAGCAACATTCATTTGAAAAGCGTACCAGATGGGCCGAGGAAAGGTCAGTATGGTACCACCACGGCGACAATGGACAAAGCTCATAAACTGGTGGCAGAAATAGTTGAACTGAGACTACAGAAGCTTTACAGACCACGCTGTGAGACTATTTATTTTTGTTTAAATCATCTTAAAGAAACACATTATCAAAATATTTTATAACATTCACCGCCTCGCTACTGTCAACAAAAAGATTAAAAGGCTCAAAAAGCTACTGAAACTTCTGAACTATAAATAAGTATGGAGAGACTTTGCTATGGACTTCTGCACATTAAGAACAATTAGCACATTTAATTGTATCTTCTATGACTGTACAGTTTTCCATGGTATTTGCACAGCTGCTCAGCATCCGAACCAGTCCCCATCTCAAAGGTTCTTGGGTCCTGTAAGACTCAGACCATAACTTGGCTCATGCACTGCAATTCTCTCTTCCAGCATGGGCTAGTTTATTGCTCTTACCATGAAGACTTGCTTTTACAATCTGTAACAGATCTTTCTTTTTAATCATCACCTACATAACCCTCACTGCTCTGGAACAAAAGGTGTACCATCATTTTCCCAATTTAAAAACTGACAACCAGACAACCAACAGATATTTCCAGAATAAAGAGTCTTGCTAAGGTGCTGGAGGACAAAGTTGTCCTAAAACCTTTCACAACTGCTGTTTCAACACTGGAGATGCCAAAGAGCATTCCCAATCCACCTAAAATTTTGACAGACATCCCCCTTTGTTCTAACCTTATCTCAGGCTGGTTTGAGTCTTGAGTTTGGTTACAACCCTCTTGGAGAGCTCTCCCAAGCCCTTTGGGAGTCTTATCTGCTCGGGGCGCTTGGCGAACACCTACTATGCTTCTTCCCATGCCCTGTTGAGCGCGATACCCCAGGCCCATTCCCATAGCCAGGTAATGCAGGGGAATGGAAGGTCTCCATAAAATACATGGAAGCCCACACAAAGCCTCCTCAGATCTCCTTTCACCGCCCAGCAGGCCACCATCACCAGCGATAAGTGGTCACAGAATCACAGAATCTTCTAGGTTGGAAGGGACCTTAAAGATCATCTTGTCCAACCGTCAATCTAACTGACAAGAATAGACACCCACACAACAAACAAGGAGCATCATCACTAAACCAGACCTCCCAGCACTACATCAACCTGTCTTTTGAACACCTCCAGGGATGGTGCCTCAACCACCTCCCTGGGCAGCCCATTCCAATGTCTGACAACCCTTTCAGTGAAAAAATTTTTCCTAATATCCAGCCTGAACCTCCCCTGGCGCAACTTGAGGCCAAGAAGTCTTTAGCCCAGGCACGCCATTAGCAAGTGTTTTTTAAGTGAGCAGCAGCAATTGCTGCATTTGGCAACACTAAAAATACCGTTACTACAATGTCTCTGCATTTCCTTTAAGCTCACACGCCCCCGAGTATCCAATAAACACTGCTCATTTATTGACACCGATCTGTCAATTGAGCAAATTTGAAAAAAAAAAAAGAGATCATTTAGTATTGGCTTTTTTTTTTAACCACAATGAGAATTTTTATAACATTATGGTAATCTATACACTTTACTACACCAGACATATTTCAAGGTTAATAAGTTCTGGTAAATTGGTATTTTGAAGTTACTAAAGAAAATGTCATAAAATAACCTTATATTTGACATTTTAAGGTGTGATAAAAATTATCACAGGAAAACTGTAATCTGTGACTTCTAAACACCCTCTCTTTCCTCTAATGAACAAATGGAGGTAAATATTTTCTTAACACTTAAATTTCCCTTTCTTCTGTAACTACCTTTCTTCAACATCAAAATCTACTTCATATAACGAATGCATGACAAGTAGCTGGCAGACTAGAAATTTTATTATTTTTTTAACTCTTGAAGTTGTATACAAAGGTACAGCCTACGTGTACACAGAGGTATAGTCTGAGGTGTTTTAGGAATCTTGGGCTTGTTTCAGCAATATCTGATAGATAAACTTCAGACAGTAGCAAATTGGCTGCTGGAGCCATCTAAAACTACGTGGAACCAACTGGAAAGATGCATTTTTCTGCTAAGCTATGAAGGCCTCACAGCTAAATCTGGCAATTACAGGACAGGAAAGATAAAGTTGCCCACCCAGTAGCTCGTAATTTAACCCAATATATCCAGTCTTGTTACATACATTCATGGGTCTTAAATTAATGCAGAAAACAGTGAGTACGGTTGAGACACTCCTTTTTTGCTTGCTCAAGGGCTTTTAAACCAAGAGCAGCACATTATATAGAACAATTGGTTTTGTTTTCAATAAGGTTAATACCCTTTCCTAAAGGATCACAAATAGCCCAAGTCAGATGTTGAATTCATAAGCAAGATACAAGGGTCATCTGAAAGACTGCAATAATCAAAATCTTATAAAGGAAAGGCATAGCTATATGAGCTCCATATCCAAGTGACATTCAAATTTTGCATATAAGATTTTTCAATAATATATAAAACCAGAAAGTGACTTTTAAGACCTGTTTTATATTAAGGAAGTATTGCAGTAGGTGTGATAAATATTATAATATGGAATTTCAAGAGGACTGCTTCTAGGACCACTGTGCTCACTCTAGCACTGATTGTAAAAGAGCTGTGCTGTACTTGCTTGAGAGCATGATACGCTTGTGGTAGCACTGCTAGCTGAAGAAACCACCTTCAGAGGACTCAGAGGACAAAGCACTTAGACCCTTCCCTGCACTGCTTACAAATGGATAAACCCACACTCCTCCTCCTTCACCTCCCAGCCCACACTCTCCCACAGCAGACAAAAGAGACATTGTCCATGTCAGGTTGTGCTTAAACAATAGAAACTGAGAGAGAACCCTTCCCTGCAAGCTCACAGATCTATGAAGACAACATTATACAACCTTCCTATGCTTAGTCAAAGCAGGGGGAATTCTCCAAAGGTCAACACGTTTTTGTGAAATTTGGTTGTGGATCCCGTATTGTTCCTCTTTCCACCTACATGATGATGGGGCCTCTGCTGTAGGTTGCGGGAGAGCAAACGCTAAGAAGGTTTGCTGTTAGGGTTGAATGACCATCTTATATTTGTCCTTCAGAGGAGACTTAAGCATGACATACTCAGTGGAGTCTAACACAAGGTCAAACTCCTATTGCCCACACTTGGCTCCTCTGGTCTTTTTTAGCTGGTGAATACTACAGATTTGCTCTTTCTGCTTTCTACGCTGGTTGTGCACTGCTGAATGGATCGTGTTGAAGGGATACACTTTCATTTGCCCCTGGACTACAAAGCATCTGGTTTTGGGCATTACTTCCCTTTCCACAGTCTAAATCTACTTTTCAACACAGCACCCTCACATCAGAAAAGAGGACTCTGGATGAGGTATATCAACACTGCCTCTTCCCAGCACCGCCAAGGAGGACAGAAAAGGAGAGTCTTTCAAGTTTTCACAGTACTAGAGGCCAAAGGGAAGAAAGTATTTTAGTTTTATAGGAGAGCAAGCACTCTCCTATAAAACTAAATTAATTAGATACTTACTAAATTAATTAGATACTTACTGGTTAAAAAAAAAAAAACAAACAAAACACTGACAGAAAAACATGTAAGGTACCTGTGGCACAGAGAGTACTGTTTGGACAAGGGGTTCAGGAAAGGACAGATTATAAAGTGGCTTTCTCTGGCATGAAGAGGAAGAAAAGTAATGTTTACCATCTGTGAAACATGATGAGATTAGTTATTGAACCAGTATTTCTGAGTTTCTGGGGTTTGTTATCAACTCAAGAGCTTTCCTTTTCGGAATCGCTTTTAGGAAGTATTTTGTTTGGTGACTACCTGAAAAAGAGCTGAGGAGAGGGGACTAGTTTGTAAGGAATTTTTCCAGCAAGGAAGTGAATATTCCACGCTTCTATCTACATCTGATTCGCTGTGTTCAATCGTTCTGGTGTTCAGTGATTGTTGACTATCACTGGGGAGTTTTTCATAATGGAAGATGAATATAATGCCTCAGGGATTTTCCCGGTTTTGTGCTGCCAGAGGGTACTCACTGTGGGCACAGTGGGATGTATCAACTGCCTTTAGGATTTCCTCAGCTCTGGTTTCAGAACCATTCAGTTCATAAATTTTAGACTGCAGGGAAATTATGCCTCATGATGTGAACAAGAGCGTGCCTGGTTAAAGACTAGGTGAGAATATTATGGGAAGTTTCTTTCAAGGTCAAGTCTTGTAAATATAAATTTTACATACTATAAAATTTACAAAGACAAAAATCATTAATTGTTTAATGATTTTTTCATGTAGGTTCCTAAACTGTATGTTGCAATGGGATGTATATAAACAGTAGGGTTTCCTCCTGGATTGAAGCAATTACTTATAAGAACTTGGCCTTTCAAAAATATATGTTGTTTTGTAGGAGAACAGCCTTATTGAATAGAAGCCTTAATATTAAAAAGATGGGTATAAGCACCCTGCTTGTGGCACACGCAGTGATGGCTGATGACTTGGCTGTATATTAAAAACCACTCGGTGTGTTTGGATTGACTGCTGTTTTTACAGAGATTGCTCCTATGTACTGTAGCTCATAGGCTGTCGGATTTTTTTTTATTTTTAAAGATTTTACAGAGTGCTTAGGAGAGCACTGTAGGTATAGAAGCATTTCAGAGAGAATTGGATGGCAGGATGAAGGTTATTGAACTTGTAAAAATGCTGTGAGTCTAGGTTTTCCATTCCTAATACGTACGTCATCTGCATAACTGCATGGGCTTTGTGATATGATTATTTAAAAATCTCTTTGCAGCAGCTCTGTAAAAGGTTGACCACGCAAGGCCGTGTGTGCTTACAGTTTGGAAGCATAGACCTCTGGAAGTAACATCTTTCTGTGGAAAGATGGAAAGGGTGAATGCTAAAATATTTTTGGGACAACATGACAAAATTTGAATGTGAGCTTATTGCAGTGACAGGCAGATTAAAAAAAAAAAATAAAAATAAAAAAAGAGGAGCTCCAAGCTCCACAAACTAAATAGCAGTAGCACATCCACTGTAAAAATAGGGTGGGAATAGTTTTCTACATTGCGGGGGGGGACAGGAATTGAACCACTGAATGAATACTCCTTAATCAGCAAAAAAAATTAGAAATTTTTTTAGGCTCAAGTCTGAACCCAATAAAACCTGATGGAAGACTATCTTCAGGTCACCTGCTATGTATTTTTAGTGATCTCTCAATATCATACAATATTTTAATTTGACTAATACTCCTATTTTGACTAATGCTCCTACCACAGCATTTCCAAGTAGTACCAGGATGTCCAGAGATATACCAACTAAAGAAACTCCTCAGTTTTTAATGATTTTTTTTCTCCTAAAAAGATCTGGTTTAAGTATAACCTTAGGGACAGGGTTATAAAATGCAGATGTGTGTTTGATTCATACCTACCACTAGTCAAAAAGAATACCAGAGTTACAAGGCAATGTCCTACCCAAACTACGTGGCTGTCTTCAGCTGGAAAGAATGACTCCCATAAATCTTTTTCTAGTTATGACAATGGAACAAATACACTCAGATGTCACACTACCCAGCAATATTACCTTCCTCTCACTTAGAATTCCAACCAGGAATCAGCAAACTTCACCCTTGGATAGACTCATAAATAGTTAAGTACGCTCTATCAACAGACGATAAAAGGGAAAAAATAACCAATAAAACTACATAATGAACAACCAGTGAACAAACAGAGCTGTAGCACTCAAACACAGTCAAGTTATTGCCTAGGCTATTACAAGAATTTTACAGTAATATCATTTGATTTTCTAGCTTCACGGCAATTATATCAAAGGTCTTTTAGTCTTCTCAGATGTGTATCATTGCTTAAATTCTATTATGAAGTCAAGTGTGGGAATGAAAAACAACAAAAAGTTGTTGAAGGTCACAGATAATCGTGTTCAATAGCTTATTTGCAATTTTTTATCAGTTTTCTTTAACTCCTGGAAGTCAACTGATGGTATATTCTGCTTCCTACCCAAAGGATATTGTACAGTACAACTTTTTTTTATTGCCACTATCCATAAGAGAAGCTCAACTTCTTGATTCTGAATGCAAATTAGAATTTGCACAGTTCAGGTTAAATTGACTTTGGCTTCATCTCACAACATCTGAAATCATACTGCAGTTCTCCGGTGCTTTTAGGACATAATTAGATAAATTCATAGATTAAGCTGCTCCTGGCAGTACTTGCTCTTCTGTGAATAGTGAACCAATTCCATAGCACATTGAAATACAAACTGTAGTTGCGATACCAAGTTGGCAATGCGTCTTTGCTGCCGATTGTTGTGTGCCATATGGACCCACTTAAGCCTCTTCCTCTTTTGGCTCTTGAAGAGAAGGCAGCCATTGTGGCCAGTCATGAGGTCAGTTTGGAAACCAAATGGCCCAGGTGCAAAAACTTCAGCAGGGACATCTGCATCCACGACTGGGTTTTTTGGCTGGATTTATCCCTGCCCATATTTGGACATGATATCTGCCTTCTTGCGTAACGTTACCATTTTCTGCCAAATAGAGCCCAGTAAGTCTGTTCTAATTTGTATTGTAAGTGATCACAAAATACACCCAGTATATTGCTTTTTTTGTATCCTATTCTGCTCTTATACTTCAAATATGAAAAGAGCTAACGCTCTTTTTTTCAGACTATTTCTTCTTTCAGATAATGCATCGAGAAATTCAGGTAAAAGTTCTCACAAACTCAAATATGGATATTAATAATCTTTTTTTTTTAAAAGTTTGATGCCAGCCACCAAGGAAAGTCGAGATACTCAGAGGAAAGATTAGAAGTGTAATTATAGTGATATTGATACGGCTACAGCCTCATACTTTGTACAAAATGCAAATGCTTTATCCTTTGATACACAATTCTTAAAAAGGCTAGATAGATGCATATCAATCAAGCTTATTTTGTGCTCAACAGTATCACAGTTAACAAATATCTACTGGATATTTAAATTATACTTACATTTCCTGCCACAATTCTCTCTGAGGCCCAGATAATCATACTGGTCTCTTGTTTCTCAACTCAAAAAATATGCTATATAAGAAAAAAGAAAAGAAAAAAACAAATCAGGCCCTTATCATTGCAGGGGTGTAACACCATTTGAAGAGCAAGCAAAATGCATTCTACACTAACTCGCGTGTTTTATATATTAATTCCATCCTTTTGGTACATTTCCTTTTTTGTCACTTTTAAAACCACACACCAAGTTTAACCTTCAGTTTGGAGAAAGCACAGATAAAAGGTACCCGTGTAAAATCTTAACACAGTCTGATCCACCACTTCTGTATTGTTCTAACAGCAAGAAATGCAAGAGTCAAGGTCACAATATTTGACAAAGACTTTACAAAATTATTAAATAAAAGACATCTCTCTTCAAATATACAAAATAGATGTATGAGGGATGTGACACACCAGAATTATTCTATTCTCATTACTGTAATATATAGTATACTTCCAGTGTTATATTATGCTTTGTTATAGCGTTCTTAATTTCAAAATGGATTATGCCAATCCTTTCTCTGTTCTGATCTGGGGAAAAAAGCATCTCTTCAATGCAATTCATCTTTGCCCTGCTTTCCTCTATCTTTTGTGCCAAACTGTTACACAAAAGAGTTTTGTCACTGTGGTTATTTTTCCTGACATAACATATGTCTACTGGACGTAGCATCTACAGAAAATTCTGACTCGACTCCAAAGCACTAACTTACACAAAGAAAAATTATAGGACTAAGGAGCTTTGCATCAAGCTCGAGACTGACGTGAGCTGCACCAAAATGAAGTTCTGCTAGCAAAAGGAAGTGCCACGTTCCCTGCCTAGGGTTAGCTTTGAGTCTCTGCAGCAGCAGCCTTAACCCCACCCACAGGCCTTCAAAAAATTAGGGTTTGGCAGGAAAAAGATTTTGTAGCCAGCTGCCTCCAGAAGAAAACCCTCTGCAAGAATGCTTTTTCCTGCCAGGAAAGAAGTAAAATGCAGGTGACAGTCTGGAATGTTAGTGAACTGGCAGTTATTTGACATTGAGACTTTGTCAAATGACTGACAATAGATTTCAGAAATATGTGAGGAGTAGCAAATACATCCAAGCCTTTGGAGAGCCCTAGAATCTATTTGTAGGTATTTTATACCAAGGATATGGAATAAATGCATCCAGAAAATTATTTAGAATTCCAGACACACATGCAGTACTGAGGGGCATCTCAATAATTCCTAGAAATCACACAGGTTTCTTTGCTTTGTTTTTATGTATGGATTCTGCCTTATATTAGCAATCAGCTGTTCCACTCCAGCCAGTGCACCTCAAGGCTGCCCAGCACTCCTTCAATGATTACAGGGTCACAGCTTGAGCTTCATGCTTTAAAACATCATCTAGAGTATGCACCAGTTACCTCATTTAGTATTTTGTACAGGACTCTATATAAACGTTTGTATGTACATATGCTACTTAGATTCTTCCCCATTTTGTACTAATAAATACATAGCAAATCCAAACTATTTGTCATTTCACAATGTTAAGGAACTGCTAAATGCCTCCTTCGTATTATGTCACATAACCTGATAATAATTTTTAAATGTAATTATCTATAGGTGACAACACTGATACAGAAACAGTGGGATACTGATATCACAGCATGTTGAATCTCAAAGAATATATTCAGCTTCGTTGAGCTGCTGTCAATGGCAGCGAGCAAACCCAGCACCATTTTTTTCCAAAATGGCACAGAAATGTCCGAGTCCCCTCGATGCTGTACACATGGAGATGTTTGCAATGGTCTTTTTAGTAATGGTTTTTAAGTAAGCCTTCTTGAATCCACCAATTTCACACTGGCTTCAGACACATCTGGAACTACTGTATTGCATATTAAAAAAAAAAAAAAAAGCAGAGCTCACCAAAGTACTACTGGTCTCTTTATATTTCCTAGAAAACTAAAGAAATTAAATGCCTGACAGAATATATGACATAATGTGTTTTAGTTACAGCCATGAGATTACTCCTTTTTCCTAGTGTTCTCTTGTTATCAAGTTATCAGCTGGGACTTTTCACCCCCACACAATCAACCAGTTGTAACTGGGAACTCTGCCTTCTCCTCCCCACAGAACAGGAACATTTTGCTGGCTTACCTATAACAAGTTATTTAGAAAAACAAATTGTTTGCTCAAAGATAGAAAGCAAAGATCAACCTATAATATAAATTATTTATGTCATGTTTAATTCTATGTTAAATTTGCATTTATCAAATCACTACAATGCCCCTTGGAGTGTTTCAGGCTTACCTATAATTGGGGAAACATGGATAAACATCAAGTTCTTCTGTCTTCATGATCTCTGTGTTAATACAGTGCATTTACAGTTTATGTGACAGATAAATTCTTCCTTCTGAAGAGAAAATCTGGCAGAAATGACAATGAAAGAACCTGTAAATTTATCCTTAAAATAAGTAGAAAGACAGAACTGTATTTAATCATATATATAAAAACAAAAGTGATTGTCATGTTCTTAATAAGACCAAACATATAACAAGCTTAAAGGAAATCTCTCTACATCAGACTCTACAAAAGACTATGTCAGCACAAATGTAAAGGATTTGGGGTTTTGAGATAAACTAGCCTTGAACAATAATCTTCTGATAAACCTCAAATTCCAGATGGTCTTTGTGCATTTCAAACAACAGCTGTATTCATACAGCATCATGATGAGGTATCTGGCTTATTTTTAACAGTAAATGTAGATAGCGGTTCAGTTTTGATATTACTACAATAATATCTAGCATAAATATTATTTTTAAGAGAACTTGAGAGCTTCTGTGAGGACATACCACAATATCCTCACACAGCTCTCAATATTTTTACATGGGCATTTGTTGAGCAATACAGTAATTTTAAAAGAATTTTGTAATTTATTTAGTCTTCCATAAACGAACAAAACACATTCTTCCACTTTATTGCCTCTGTGATAATGTTCATGGCTAAACAGTGTTTTTAGTCCAAATGCAAGTCTCCAAGTATCCTTACACTAGCACTATTTTTATTTTTGTTTGACACAAGTTCTTAATTAATTGAGCTTCTTGGTACTATAAGCCAGGGAAGATCAACTACATAAAAATGAGATGTCAAATGTTCCCCATACATCAGGCATAATGCTATTTTCATCCTATCTTTACAAGACATCAGATATGTTAATATTTATGGAGTATACACGGAGGAATACTGTTAGAATTAATAAATAATAAAGCTAATATTTTTTGCAAAAATAAATCATCAGATATCTCATTATAAACTGGATGTCTTCAGTTGTAGATAATTTAGTACAGTAATAAATAACAGGAGAACATGGTGCTGATGGAATTATATTTCATTATTTAAAATATCTTGCTACTCATATAAGAATGTATTCTTTTGTGTTCAAAGTCATGGAAATGGACAGAACTGGTTTAGAATTGAGAGTACTTCCAAACAAAAATGAGGTTGCCTTTAACATGCCAGCTAGATAGTACTGAATAGGTGTGTATAATACATACCATTTCTCAAATTGTCCTGGGATGTGTCTTTTTACTTCAAAAATCATGCTGGGATGTGTCTTTGACAAGATGTAGCTCTGAGAAGTTTAGCCCATTGTTCCTGCTGTCTCAACAATAATAGACTTCTGCCACCTTGAAAAAGGTGTGATCTCACACATTTTAACTCTGCAACTTTGAGTCTTACCTGCAGAAGGGAAATAAAAATAAGGGGTAAAGGTTTGGGGGTCTTTTTTGTTGAAACAATTAAGAGAAATTCTTGGTAAGACTGTATAAAGGTGTTGCATAAAAGTCTGTTGCACCTAACGATACAACAAAAACACATCGAAGAATGTGGTGAACGTTGATCTTTGCATTCAATACTATTAATAGAGTTTATGTCATTTCTGAGATATCTAGTCCCATGGTTCAGTTTTACAAAATCACTACCAAATTTGTGCAGTGCTGCCTTTGGATGGGGAGAGACTGACGTGCCATATTCAGTCTCCTGAGATCCTGTAGGATCAGCCCCTTCACTCTACTGCTGGGGTTTTCAAAGCATGGTAGAGAAGGCAGGTATTGACTTCTCATTGCAAGTCAAAGGGAACTGATGCTGAACTCTGTTAGACCTCTTCATTTGTAAAATCCCAGCCTGTTCTCCTTGACATGGGACATGTCTTCATTCGCTTTCTAATCTATGCCCAGTATGCATTGTACAAGCGTTAATTAACTGATAGTAACATAATTAAGAAAATGTTGCCATGGATCGTTGTAATTCAGACACTGCCAATGAAATAGAAATACAATTTTAAAACAGCAACTTGCTGCCAAGCGCAATGGAAATAGGAATATCAACATGAGGTTATGATTAAAACTGCAGAACCTTCAAAAGTAACTCATGGCTGCATTTTTCTTACAGCTCTCTTCCTTTGTCTATGGAGTTCCTAATCCATATGACTATGAGATTTACATACCATGTTAGTAAATCACTAAGCCCATTCTGCTATTGAATTTCTCAGTATGTGACTTAGTGAACTGGTTTTATGTCAAAAGCACATTAAAATAAGATAAGCCTAGACAGTATTTTCAGCCTATGACAGATAAGTTAACACCGTATTGTTTAGTTTTCTCCGTCTACACCTAAATGACAAGGTGATGATTTGTTTAAACATTAGGAGTTTTAAATATACACTGATCAAATATTATCTAAGAACAGCTTAAAGGGAAGTGGTACATAAAATCGATGATGAATTGATTAATTTACTTTACAAGTCAGGGACTTATGGGACTAGAAACTAAGATTAAGTGGAAGGCATAAACTAAATTATCCACCAGGTGGATTCCATTACATTTCTACGTCTGCAAAATTAAAATCCTGATAAGACAGACAGTAATGTTACAACAGACGGTAAAACACCACCCAGCCAGTGGGAAAGCAACACAATGTTGTTTACTTCAATTGCCATTGTTTTCAAGAGCGCAGTGACAGATTACACAGTGGGGATGTGGTTCTCCAAAACCTACAAAATACTTTCCTTCATTTTTTCATCATCATTTACTAGGCTGAGGTCTGGTCTTTTTAGCCCGTTGTAGTAACACTGTTGAGAGGGAAAAATCTCACAACACAGTTACGCTGAATTTTAATTGTACTATTATGCACGTGAGCCAAACTTCTATATCCATGAAACAAACTTTTAAACCAAGTTTGCTTTTAGCATGAAAGGAACAAATCCTGATAGGCTTTTAGTTCCAAGCTCCTCGAGATGCCCAATGTTCTTATTGGTGTCCTATATAGACCTCTTCGCAAGGACTCCCCTGGGGCAGCAGCTATATGGTAACTGAGACAAGACAGGCAGTGAGAACACTAGGGAAGAAGAAGAGAAATGGACAAAGAAACAATAAAAAAAAAGCCAAAACAAAACATTTTGCTTATTCTGCTTATGCTATAAGCTGCAAACAATGCAATTACAGGAACTTCCAGAGCTACTTTCAGTGCTCAGTGAGGTAACAAAAGGGGCCTGTAAACATGGCTCAGAGTCACTTGTTATTTTCATCTTTCCTTTATTTGCCATTGGACTCAACCAGGCAAAATGCGACGATGCAAAATATTGATTCTCACATTCAGAAGCTGGATCTGGCTTTTGGGATCTCTAGTTTCTGTATCTTTACCCATTTGAGGTTCAAAGTTCTCTACAAGGAAATATAAAGTCTGTCACAGAAACCACGATTCCTTATTTTGAGACACACCTGCTTGTCCTACCAGAGTCACACAAAGTATTTGAACCCAGTCCTGCATGGAACTGTGCACACGGAGCCCCACTGAAACTAACAGACCAGGCAAAACACAAAGTTACACCAGTAAGTGGTGTGGGACTGGGGCTTTGAGCATTATACATCTGCTTCTTCCCAGAAGATAAGCTGAAGTACATTGTCTTTTCCACCCGTGCACGGTGTGAAAACAGAGCTCAGGGGAGCAAGCATCCTAAAAAGATAAGTGACAGCATCAACAAGATGTCATTCCGGAGAAATATATTTTTAAGTCGTTCCTAAGTTCCCCTACGACCTGATGGCTAACATCTACAGATGACCAACAGGAATACAGATAGAATTTGTGCCAAAAAATTTGTTTGTTATACAGGCAATTTTTAAAGACATTACAGGAAAGATGACAAATTTGTCTTGATTGTGTTATCAGAAAGAGGATATTTTATGCATTTCTTTAATGTAAGAATTCAGTGTGTTTATCCAAGGTAAATATGCAAGCATTAATAACGTAAGAACACGGACATTGTTTGGGATTAAATTAAAACCATTTGCCTTATGCATGCTCATTTCCTTTTTTACTACTCAATTCCCCTACGATGCCATCTGATCACTTCTTGAACGTCCCCTGTGCTTTTGCCTTAACAATCTTGCCTGGTAGGCCATTCCACACGTTTGTGATTCCCGGCATGAAAAAAATGCTTCCTGACATCTGTTCTGAATTTGTTTCTCTTTAATTTCCATTTATGCTTCCTTATCCGAACATCTGTGTCATTCTGAAAACGGTAATTCAGATTGACGTTATCTGTGCCATTTAAGATTTTACGTTCCCCAGCTAAAAGCTCCTCGTAACCACGCAGTGTTTTTGTAGTTCTTACCGATAGTTAGTTTAGAAACATTTCCGAGTTGTAATTCATATGTTTTAGCTTATACTTTGGCTTTGTTGTTGGTTTTTCATGCTCTTTTTGGGCACGTTCCTTTCAAATCGAGGGCTAGCACTGTACTCACTGGGCCAATTTCAGCCCATAGGTCTTTCCCACAGCTGTTGTACAGGAAGAAAAGAAGTAGAATTAGTAGAATTTGGCCCAATAAGCTTAACGGGGTTATCAAGAGGACTGTATATTATGCTAATTCCTGCTGTGGGTTAATAGCATGCCTTTGGTAGCTCTACAGATCTGGCACTTAGGAAATTTTTCAACTGTTTCTCCCAATGGCTTAAACACAGAGGCTGGGGGACCAAATTGTACTCGGTGAATATTATGGTTTGATAGTTTCACCCCATTTTGTCCAGACAGTCAGAGAGGTAAAAAGATTACGAAAATTACATTTCTCTCAAGTCTACAAAAGAATCTGGGACTCTTTTTCTATTCCTTTAAATCCTCAAGACTGGGACTCGAGTATCTTCTTTTACCTGCCCTTAATGAAACAGATTAATTCCAAGAGATGAACTGCCAAGAGCCCAGATTCCCAATGAGGAAAGCAATTAACAGCATGTTTAACAGCAATTAGCAAACAGTCCCATTTTATATGGTTGGTAACTATGATTCAGAGTTTAAAATGTACACTTTCTAATACTAGAAAAAAAACAGAAGGCAATATGGTATAGCTGATTATTGAATCCAGACTAAGGGTTTGTGCTGGAGAACTTGAAACGTCAACTATTGGTCCCGTTTTCATAGTAGTAAAGAGGTATAATTCATACCAAGCTGTCTCTCAAGTCATACCCATTTTTGCTTCGAAAATACAAAAATTAGACTTGAAATTATGAAAGAATTAGTAGTACTTAAGGCATTGTTCTTCCCTTGCTTTTTCTTGACTGTTGAATTAGTATGTGTCCCAAAAGTGCTAGTGAACCGTAAAAGCGGTTCTATCTAGAAAGGTTCAAACAGTAATTGCTAACACTTAATTGCCCTGCACAAATTCCCTCCAAAATGCAACCTTTTACAGTGAGTATTTCTGAAAAGAAATGAGTATTTTCTGAAAATCGCAGAAACATCCCATTTTATTCTACCATGCCTACAGTGTTTTGGAAAATACACCTAGACACCAAGAAGATTTTGATACATAAGCTTCAGGTTCTCAAGTTTATCATTTTCTTTCTGGTTACAAGCAGATAATACACTTAGAAGCATTATTATTACATTTATTCCTTGTAACAGAGTAAGAAAATAAGAACAGTCTGTTTCTCTATACTTAGAAAGAGTGCATCTTCAGTCTAACTAGGTTACCCAGGTTTTCGTAATGAAAAACTCCTTGTTCATCATTCAAAAACTGTTTATGCTACATAGTAAAAAAGAAGCTAAAGGCGACATTAATCTTATTTTATAAATGATTACCTTGATTCATTCATCTAGATGAAGTAGTAGGCTTTGAAATACCCAAATATGATCCAGCTTATGTCTCTAGAATATGTCCAATGAGAGTTAAAAAAAAAATAAAAAATCACAAGATAGTCTGCAAGTAAACATGGTGGAGGCGTGTGTGAATGCATGTAGGAGAGGAGACTGAATTAAAAAATGAGGTACTCAACAAGTAACGTGTCACTTAAAACCTGTTTCACATCTCAGTAAAAATCCTACTCTCTGTAGCCAGCAGAGAACTGCATATTGAGCACACTAATGGGGGAAAGGTGGAAGAGGAAAGAACTGGTATCAGTATCTATTTTAATTAAAGGTGAGTTGGGAAGAATTTTTACATATTATTTACAATTAGTGCAGATTCCTTTCCTTTAAACAGGGATTGCTAACAGTAAACGTGGCATTCTAACTATGTCTGCTGAAGAGCATGAAGAAACAGTCCTCATTATTTTCTCAAATAGAATGAGACAATTAATTTCCATCATGTCTTTTAGGTTGCTTAATTTAGGCAAAGAAAAAAAGGTATTCTCTTAAAATGTTTGATATTCTGGAACACAATAGAAACTCCTGTACTTCCAAGTAATGCCTCAAGTCTTACAAAGCAGGCCTGGGTTACTGACCCTGCTCTAAATAAGCTTCTTCCCTGATTAAAAGGTAAGTTTCTTTCATGGTTATATCATTTTAAAACCTATTCAGATGTGATAACATTTTTGCTCCTGTATCTTGGCAACATGATTTATTCTGTTAACACTGAGTGTTACAGTCTGAAAAAGCTGTACCATCTGGGTTGAATTAATAGCCTACCCAGAAAAATAAATGAGAATGGTCTGCTATAATTAACATGTAGGTAAAGTATATTTAACAGATTATTATAATTAATATGTCAGTTACCGATTTCATGCTAAACAGAGTTGTGAATGCAAGATATTAAGATTAGTTACCCTCTCTGTGTGTGCCTAGTAAAAATGCAGTGGAAGAATAGATCCAAAGAATCAATAAAATTGACCTTAACATTAAGAACATCAGATATGAAATTTCAAGCAAAGAGAGGCAATATAGGGTATTATGAAATAGCAGTAGAAAATTACTAGTTTCATGAATTCAGAATTAACACCAGCAAAAATGAAATGTGACCTTAAAAAATGAAACAAAAAAAAAAACCACCACAAAGCATGAGTGAGGAATTTAAAGAGTGCTAAAGGCTGCATCGATGGAGATGGACAGGGCAGATCCATTTCTTAAAACTGTCTTGGTTTGTATTACATAAAACATAAGCCAACAAAACAGATGTGGATTTGATCAAAATTCCATAGAGCGCTGTCATTCACACAACAAGGCACTGGGGTTTTTTGGCAGGGTCTTCATAAGACACAAGTGTTGGTCAAGTTTTTACTGTCATCCACACAACACGGCACTGGGGTTTTTGGCAGGCTGTTCATAAGACACAAGTGTTGGTCAAGTTTTTGCCAAAAGTCCAGTGATTATTTAGTGGCTTCCTCAACATCTGTGTCCCAAAACCATAAAGTTCACTTTCTTTATCTACCCCACTAAATGTATTTACCTTTATTCAGAGTCTTAGATGTCTTTTCAGCTGAACTGATATGACATGGCCAAGAGATATCAGAGAAACAATTACAACTTCACAATTAATATTTGTGCACCTTAATCTTTCTTACTGTGTAGCCACAAATCCAGAAACTCGCAAAAAATTGACAATTAGTATCTGAAACTAACACTGCACTTGTTTTGCGCAGAAATTAGATGTTTAAAAAAAACACACCAAAAGAAAAGGGGTTTCCAACTGCTCACTCCCTTCCCCCCTTTGCATAATTAGGGCTTTTGTGTCTCCAGATTATCTTTAAACTCATGTTATTATAAATCTTGTTTATTACTGAAAAGACTAAGGGTCATTTGACAATGGCGTTAGGCCAATTACGAAGGATGTAGGAGAATCCATTCCAAAAGGCTTGCAATTTAAATAGAGAAGACAAAGAGGAGATGAAAGGGGCAAATTAAATTCAAATGCAGTTAGAGAGCCAAGGGAATTCCCTGCTTTTCTCCTGACTTTCACTTTATGCACAGACACAAAAGTTAAATGCAATACAATAGTAATATTTTTCAACACATATGGGATGACAAAATCATGAAACACAAACAAGGCTGTAGATAATAACACACAGAAACCTAAACCAGACAGTGCTATTCAGCACACAGATCTCATAGAACAATATGGGAAAACACAGTGGATTTAATGAGATTAAAATTATTTTTTTAAGAATTTTTTGTGGGGGACGGGGAGCAGAAATCAAAACATTGTCACAGCTTTCTGCTAGCGGAATTCCTCTTGGATATCAATAAGTTGTGGAAAACACTGAACACAAGACTGGCACATTGATCGCAGGGAACATTTGGTGCTCACAGGATTTCACAATTATGTAGCTGAAAGAGAACGCTACAGTATTCTACAGTAATTGTCACAATTTAAATAATTACTTTAGCTGATTACTGTAGAATAGGAAATAAAATCAGCCAAAGAGATAATTACAGGCATGGCTGAAAAAGTTTCAGAAGCTTCCATGTAGAAATTAAGATAAAGGGCAACACTTTTCCCTTCCTTTCCACATTCATGTCAACTAGGTTGCTGCTGTAACGTTCTCCAATACTTTCATTTCCAACTCCAAAAGATACTCCAAAGCAATTATATTCCCAGCTCAATCAAATTTGCATTCTAATGTAAAATGTTAACAGTATTGTCACATGTTATTATGCCAATAGATTGTCACATCTAAGTTTTGCAAAGTAATTTTACCTTGACGTTACTGAAGTAACTGTTAGGATTTTTGAGAAATCAAATATATTACAGGATTTATGTCTTACTCTGGAACATCTGGTATTAGTCTCTGACACAGTTCCAAACAAGGTGGATCTGCAATCTGTTCCAAACCTGTAATTCCACATTTCTACAACCCATCCAGGTTTTCTGAATTAGTAGAAAATAACATAGAGTGACACCTAAGTGAAAAGCAGGCTGGATAATTAGCAATTGGTCGTGCACATTCTAGAAGTAAATTAATGTTGCTAGTGACTAACATCAGATTTCTCCCTTTCTGTACATTTATCTGCTATAGGTGAAGATTTAAAATAAATATTTGAGAAACTTTTTTTTAGTATGAGTTTATACAAGATCATTTTTGTCCAAATTGGAAGGACAAAGTTGACATAATTGTCATAAATTACAATTTTTTTATTGTCTTTACATATAAATGCTACCAGAAAGATTTTACAAGAATACCACATGGATGCTGAGGTGGACTTTAATGTACTGTCACTATTGTAACACAGCCACCACGTCATGTCCTTTAATATACATAGAACACAGGATCGAGGAAGCAAGGTCCTATCTGACAGGACATTCAAGGTTTTGGGTGAACATTTGGTATTAAAACAACATGCAGGGACTGACCAATACAAAAGTCTACAGGGGCAATGTATCAAATCGGAGGAAAACAGCAAAAGGATGGGTTTGCATATTATTTAAAAAAAAACAAACCTAAACCAAAAGTTCAGCAATTTAAGCAGCTACTGCAGCAGACAGTTGAGAACCAGCGTCCACAAATCTCACTATCAAACCTCTTCTTTCAAAGAGCATTAGAAACAAGATGGGAAAAAAAGCTTGTGTCATTTGGCTAGTGAAAACTGATGTTGCAAATCAGACCAAAACCAGCTAAGCCTCCCGATCAGTCTTGGCTATTACTCTAAAGCAAACAGTAGGACAATTAGATAGTAATAATTTCCCTATGTGTTCTCAAAACTTCCAGCATTTTGCAACTCACCTGCTTCTTGGTGTTTAGGAGACACATGAATGCATCAAATCACTTTTTGAAATCATCTAATTTCTAGTGTAGTGCATAGAACAAGGCATGTGACTCCTGCTCCAAATAACTTTTGAGCTACCTATGAGCTGGAAGTTGCTGGACCAGGTCCAAAGAAGGACAACAAAGCTGGTGAGGGGTCTGCAGAATAAGTCTCACGAGGAGAGGCTGAGGGAGCTGGGGGTGTTCAGCCTGGAGAAAAGGAGGCTGAGGGGAGACCTTCTCGCTCTCTCCAACTCCCTGAAAGGAGGATGTAGCCAGGGGGGGTCGGTCTCTTCTCCCAAGTCACAAGCAATGGGACGAGGAAACGGCCTCAAGTCAACTACTGAAGTCAACTACTTTACCTAAAGGAAAGATACACGAGTCTTCCACCCTGGTTTGAAAAGGCTTCCAGCAGCCACATAGGGAAGGTACCGCTCCACGTTGACCCCACGTTGGAAACCTATTCATAACACGGATGCCTTTTGGACATTTAAAGAGTTGATATTGTCTGACTGCTGTGCATTTTCTCTGCAGGATGAGGTGAGAGAATGATAATTTCAGCATGGGCCCCTAGCTGAACAATACTATAAAGTTAAACATCAGCAGTGTCTTTTCCACTTTACTCTAGATTAGATACATGCACTTAATTAGTTTTTATGAAGCTAAAAAGTGTCATTACATGCTGCTATACAGGCAATGATCCACCAGTGAACACTGTGCTAATTCCCACTGTAAATATTTGATTTCTGCAATCAAAATCTTTCCAGAAATTTTAAAGCACTTTTTCTGTGAGATCTTTTTCTCCATTGGTAAGATAACTATATATTTAATACATTCTAGTTACTTTTTTTAGCAGTATTTTCTTCTAGAAAAGAAACGAGATACTTATTCCTGGTCTTAAAGAAATTATAGTCCAAAATTCAGATAACTTGACAACTCTATACAGATCAGTTTTGTTTGTTCCACAATCAACATCACCTTTATAAAAAGCATAGAAGTATTATTCTAATTCAAGAACAGAAAGGCTGTCATTACAATACAATCCACATAACAAACAGTTCCAGTATCATGAAAATAAGGTATGACGTAATTATGGCATTTCTATTATGGGAGCTGTGATAGTCCTTATACTGGAAGTGAAGCCCTACTGGTGCAAGGACAATACACATCTAATGAAAATAAGATTTATTCCTGAAAAAACATCAGTCTAAGAAAAAGATGAGAAGATCAGGTGAATAAAATACAGAAGCAAAGGAAAACAATGAAAGATAAGAGAAGCAGCATGATAAACTTGGGTGACAGCACACAGCCTACGTGAGTACCACAAGCTCATCAAGAGCTTAGACAGGCTTTGGTTAAGCACCACCAAGTTTTGGGGAATTATTTTGGCCACTGGAGGGCTCTTGCATTTTTTCCACGAATACCTGGATAAAGAATCAACATTGTAAATGTTCATGCTAATAGAGAGTCCCTAGTTGCCACCACGAGCAGCATGCCTGTGCAATTTCATGCAAATCAGATTCAATTGACAGTGCTTTTACCTCATCTGCAATTAAAAGTTGGAAAAAAGGAAGAAAAAAAAAAAACCCCTCTCAAGTAGAGGCTATCCATTTCTTCATAAATAGGACACCTTTTCAGAGACTCTCTTTTGTATGCAGTGGTAGGGATGAGATCTGTACAGAACACAAAAGGAATAAAGTATCAGTGCTTGGTATTGTGAGGGCATTACCCAGATTCCCTGTCAAGCCTCAGTCCTCTACAGGCAATAATAACCATTACGGGGCTTTTTGGTTTCCAGTCACTGCTGTGACTTCTCAATACAATGAATACAACACAGAAAACATTTTAAAATTGCTGATAAAAATCCTTTATTTTTCCACCTTTGAAGAAGTGTTGGGAGAGTTTCTGACAAGAGGAGGAAGTAATTTCAATGAAAGGGACAATGGGAAGCGTATTCAATGAGAAAGAGGATGGAGGGCAGGAAATGCAACAATAAAGTTTAATTAAATTACAGAACCAGCTCCAGCAGTGAAGTATATGCTGGATATTTTATTTTATTTTTTTTTTGCTTAAGAACTGACAGAAAAAGTTTAATGTAGGTTATTGAAGATAAAAATACAGCCATTGGATATAACATTAATCTTTGACTCAAAAGCTGATGTTCCAGTGAATATCTCCCCCCACCCCCTTTTTTTTTAACAATTCACTTTCTGTAACATTGTTGAGGCAAACAAAAGGAATATGACACATGGAGAATTCAAAATAGCATCCCCAGAGTCATTGCTTTTTCCAGGCCATGGAAGCCAATCGGTGCCAGAAGGAATACGGAGGTACCCTTAGGAGTAACACATGACATGGCAACAGGTATTTGAAATAAGAGCAGCCTTTCTGCCACCAGAAGCCACTTCAAGCCATATCCTGTGTTTACAGACAGTGATCTTATTAAGCTGATACACTTTAGTTCCTCCAGATCTAAGAGTAGTCGGGAGGAAGGAGTTAAATACCCCACTTAACTGAAAGAAATCACTGCTTGTTGTGGTGAATTTTCAGGTTAGAAATGCAAGTATATAGAAAAAAAATATCAAAAGTTTTGGACATGACAATCAAGGCCCCAACAACATCTACCCAAAGACATTCCTGATGCTTTGCCTTTGCAAAATCTCCTTCCTAAACTTTAAGACCAACACCCACATTGTCATAATAGTGACACAATGGGATTTTGTCCTTAAGTTCTCTCATGGTACACTGGTTTGGAGGGAGGCTGGTCCTATGGAACTCATCAAGCTGCATACACTTTCCCCTTTTCAATTGGGGGATGATGCCCACATGGTGTGGAAGAAAAAGTTCTTTAACCACTTGTGATCTTGTGATCACAGTGTGACTTGCATTAGCCACGGTAAGACCAAAGCATAAAAAAACTGCAAGCAGATTCACACAGAAGTGATAGAAAAGGAGCTGGTGGGGTGTTCTCTGCTTTGTGGACTTGCCACAAAAAAAAATAAAAGAAAAAACCCAACAAAATAACCCAGACATCAGTGCTCAGACCACAGCACTCCTGAGGCTGAGACCCCCACTTAACACCGTCTAGAAGAGGAACAGGTAAGAGTCAGACTCGATACCCAGGAGTAAGAGGCACAGAAGCAAAGAGTGACTTCCACCAGCTTTGCCTGGCTGCCCTGGGGATTTACGGTGGGAGAGCTGCTCTGCCAGTTGCCTGGCAATAGCTGAAAGCTCAGAAAGACGAGTCACTTCGGCTGCAATTTGATTTTGAAACTGACGGAAGACAATATTTTCCCCATATATTTTAACTTTCATCTTTAAATCAATTTACACACCAAGACTATCTGTTAGAAACAGGGGTGAAAATCCAAGCTGCTTTTAAGTGCGGTCCTGCTTCATTTCTTAACATTGCCCAAATTTGCATCATCTTAATTTTAGTAGCAGTTAATGATACAGTGTTTTAACTGCCAACACTATGGGGCCAGCTCTTAAAGTATTGAACTGCTGGTCAAACAAAAAATTTAACATTAGAATTGAGCTCCCCTCAACAGAGAGAATCACAGACTAGGTTTACAGTGCACCTGACAGAGAAAATGAGTATTTTGTAGGAGTACTGATTAATTCACAGATATATGTGTGATTTACTGCCACTGTTTCCACTCACACAACAGAGCAGCACACCTGACAGAGAAACCACCATACTATGGCTAAAAAGGTAAAGCAGTGGTTAAGAGGCCATTCCATATAGAATATTAATCCTTTCACACACCTAGCTTTTTTACAACTATTTTTGTTACTTTTCTTTAGAGCAGAAGCATAAAATTAACAAAGCCCTATGGACTGACCCTTTAGGAGCATGTGACCCCCACTTCCTGTTTACAAATAGTAGAAATGTTTGGGATATTTTTTAGTGTAGCTTAGATTTGGGACAGTATTTTTTTATATGTGTATATATATATGTATATCTTTCCAAAAATACTTTGGCAGACAATTTTATATCAATGCGAAGTTGCACTAAAACTGAAAATACCTTCTATCTTTAATTGTCTAACTATTAAATTGTCTTATGTGAAGTCTTATGTGAAGAGGAATAATAGAAAGAGACAGAACAACAGAAGCCTAACGTGTCATAAAGGACATAACAATCAGCCTCTAGAAATCCAAATATCTTCAATACCATAGCACCTAGGAGTTGTGAACAAGTACAGGAACAACACTGTGCAAGAAGTATACACAACCTGATGGCATGGATGCATTAAAAAAAAGAAGAAAAGTAAAGTAGCCTTTCTATAGCGCATTGTCAGACTTTCTAAAAAGTATATTTACTCATATTTGTGATTCTTAAGAGAAAAAACATAATTAAACACATGATATAAGTATTTTTAAGCCTGTGGTGCCAAGTTTGAAGTGACGATCACAGTGACTTTCCTCTGGCCTCCCAGAGAACTCGAGAGGAGTAACCAGCAGCTGTACCACAGCCTTCACAGCCCTGCTTAGAAGTTCAGTGCTGCACCCTGCACGCGTCTTCATTGGAAGAAATTAACTCTACTTCTCAAATGAAGCTGTTCTACTAAAATGGTTGTTTATTGTGTTAAGGCATTTGGAATCAGAGAGCATATCTACCTGTCTCCCACTAGACATCCCCTGGCAAATCCATACGTACATACCAAGACCCAGCATTGCATGAAGCAGGATCATCTTCTGAGCCAAGAGGGCAGCCTTGGTGTGTGCAGGTCACACCTTCCCAGTTAGCTCAAGCACTCCTACAGCATTCCCAGTTCCCCATGTGTTAGTTCTTTCTGCTCTGCTGCATGACAGTTATTTATTTTAAACCTGATATGATCAGCTGCCCAGTGTTCCCCACTACTAAGAAGTCTAAGCCATCAGGCCCAAAGACACTCAGTTGTCACCGACAGCTTCAGTTCACAACAACCCACGTGATTACAGCAAGAATGCCAAGCACTAATAAACAATAGGTGAACTTAAAAGCTCTAAATACTATTTAATATAAGACTAGAGACATCCCAAATTAACAGCTACTCTTGAAAGCTTTGGTTTCATCTTCCACAGTAGATGTGTTCTGCTGCTTCTCCTCAAGGGACAGGGGGTTAAACGCAGCCTTCCAAGGGAGCTCTTTTAATGACAAGGATTAGTATTTCAATCAGGACACAGGCTCTAAAACTCTGAGATTCAAAAGCAATCTATTTTTTTTTTTTTCTGAAATAGAATGCAAATACTGCCTTTTATAGGAAATTATGGGTTAAAAGTTAGTATACATAGGAAAAAAATTGACATCCTTCATTCAGTTCACTTAGACCATTTCTAGTTACCAGGACCAATGTCATCTTGGAAAACAAAGTGCTGGAATTGCACTCTGGGTAAAGGTAGCCTTGAAAAAATGTTTAAATTTTTTAAAGGCCTCTGAAAACATACTTTTCAACTGGTATACAAAGGGCAGATTGAACATCCTATGCACTCATGTTTTAAAAAGGTACGTAGAGTTTAGTGTGAGGGAGCAGGTAGAGCCAGGGATATTCAGAACCTGTTTGAGACTGTGAGAAACAGGCCTATTTGATACACTATTCCAACACATCAAACCTATTGGCTTATGATTAAACTGTAATACCTCTTCCTTTTTCTTGATGGAATTACCACGATGCACTTCTAATGAGGATCCCTGGTTCCTTAAAGTAGATTAGGCATACATAAAATAGTGTGCTGTAGGAAAGCCTTTTTGACAGATGTGCTAGATTAGATCAAGCAGAGAGTCTTCTGTCTGTTGCCACAAACAAAACCATTTAAAGCAGCACATATTCCAGGGTCACATAAAACTAAATATTACTTCTTGATACCTGTTAAGCTGGAATAGTAGAAAAGGCTTTGGATTAAGTGGGTATTTTTATTTGTATGAATATGTAGTATTTATATTTAATGGTCTATTGTTATAAATTATCAAAGGAGCTCAAACATGCATATCATGACAAGACATTATTAACTATACTGTAACTGAATTGTCAGGCTGTAATTTGCATTTAATAATTTCAGTCATGTTGTTATTCAGAATTTGTATTTTCCCTTTTGGGTTCTTTTACTCTGTTCCTCTGAGCTTAGGTTACTTTTCCAGTTCTTTTACTCCTCTGTTCCTCTGAGCTTAGGTTACTTTTCCAACGCAGCAAACTGTTGGGATATAATGGTTAAATAATGTGAAATTGCACTGATGCCAGTGAAATAAAAGTGAGTTTTACAAAACCAAGTTCCTTCCTTGAACATAATAACAGTAAATTTCTAGTGTCCTGTAGTGCAATATCCATTAGATTTATTATGTTGCAATTCCCAATCCCACTAGTTCTGCCTGAGGGTGAGTATATTACATTTCATCACAGTTTCATTTTCTCCTACAGATGAGAAATGGGAATGCTATTGCAGTTATGTAGCATGCATGTGTTAAATCTGATCTCTAATAAAATCAAACACATCACAACTCACAGCACTTTAGCACAGCATCGGCAAAATGAAACACCATCTGTCATCATGTAGAGACTGCCTTATTGTAACACAAAATCAAACTGCTCAGTGTGAACATTGTTATTTAATAAATGGGTAAATGGGAACTGATAATTATGATCTTATTTATTTTAAATGACTGGTTAAAGCTACAAAAAAAATGCATTATAACTTATCAATTAGATGTATGGACACTACACTAACACTGAGAGCAAACACGCTCAAGCCAAGTGAAAATTTTAAATGCATTTAGTGAAAGAGTGGAATAACTACGTGACACGCACACTCACAACAAAGCCCTGCCAAAACGTAGGCTAAGGACAGGAACCAACCAAACAAGAATTCATTGTCTGTATTAATGAGACAATTGTAGTTTCTGGTACAAAACCAGCTGAAGGCTGTTGTTAAAGACTAGCTACTTGTAACGAGCTGCAAGGTTTAAAGACAAAATGAACATCCTGCTCTGGTCTGAATGGATCACAGTGCCAAGGGTTAGTCATCATCCCAGTACTAGCTGGGCTTCCAGGGGCTTCTACTTTGGCCATTTTAATTCATATCAGAGCAAAGAATGATGCAACATATTTGCTGTTAGTATGAATTAACTGCCTTAAAGAAAACAAAGCATTTGTCAGCTAAACTGTTCCTTTCAATTGGCAACAGCACATAAAACAAGATTTGGCGTTTATAATTACGAGAATCTGGATTTGACAATTTAAATGCCAGCTTCTAGTTATATAGGTTTGGGTTGCAATTATAACAAAAACCGGAATCATTTATCTTCAGGAAGGGATCTTCACACACCAAATATGGAGCTTTCAGAGAGCTATTACTGTATCTGCAGAGACAATAACGTGTTCTGACAAAACCTCCACAGTCCCGTTGCCCCTCGTATCATATTTAAAGGGCCCCTGAGCCTGGTAAGATGTCAACAGAGGTGCCCAACGCAGCAGCACCGACGTGTCCCAGGGAGCAAACAGAACGCCAGGAAAAGCTCACGTGTTTATGAACCTGAGAATTCTCTCCCTTCCATTGATATCGTACGGTCACTTGAACCATCATTAGCAGTTCTGCAGAAGTGCCACATAGAATGAATGCATTTATGATTTTTTTTGTTGACATTAGGCTCATATGTTACTATAAAACTTAAATATAACATAGAATTCATTATCCATTCAGCTTCAGATTTTATTTCTTCAAGGCTTTTTTTTTTTAAAAAAAAAAGCTTTTAAATAAAGTTTGCCTAAAATATTTTTTTAAAAAAATAATCACTGTTCCCTGTTTAGAATATGTCATTTTTGCAGATAGTATGTAAAAAGGGTGCAACCCATGGACAGAAATCCATTATTTTTTACAGTAAAACTTGGAATCTATATAACAGGGTTATATTTTATGTTCCATTGATTAGGATTGCAGATGCAATTTTAAAAAATTTACAGACCAATATATAGAGCCTTAAATAAAATTCTCAACATTTAGGATGCTAAGAATCAAGAGAGCTGTTTCTTCTTTCAAGGCCCTGTTGTTCTTAGGCCTCGAAACACATAGGTACGTCGTACAGAAATACCTACCAGGCAAGACCCCAGTAGAACTTTGGCACCAAGTGGTAAAATAAAAACAGTAAGCGCCCTTTATCCTGCAGATTCTCAAGGCACCGTACGATACAGTCATTTACCTACCACTGAAATGCAGCCACTTGCAGTGAGAAACACAGCAGCTGTTTAACAGCCCCCATTAACACTCCACAGCAGCCTGGGACAGGCGGCGAGGAAGAATACCCTATTGAGATGAAAGTGGAAAGAGAAATTACAAAATCTAACTATAATTACCAGGGTTGGATCCAGGCCAGGAAACAGTCACTACACAGCATCTTGAATAACCACAATAAGTCTGCAACTCGGTTTTATAGCTCAGCCAGGAGATGGCATCTCAATCAGCACAGAGCTCTCTAAGACCATATTGGGACGGCGCGTTCAGCGTAGAGCAAGAGGGAAATGAGGGCTGGAGCACCAGCTTTATGTGTAGTTGTCATGGTTCTTCTTGGCTAAAATTAGATCTTGAACATTAATTTAATGTAGAGTTTTTGTGTTGATTATATCAGATTAGGAAATTATACAATCATATGAGGCTTTTGAGAATACTGAAATATTCTGCACACAGGGAACGCTGATAGACTTCCCGTATGTGCTTCATTTATTAAAGCACTTATACAAGGGAGCCCTTAGAGAAGGAACATCTTTCCAGGGAGACTCTGGAGGTTTGGTTGCTAGGAAGTTACATATGCTTCTGTTTTTAATGAGATTTAAAGTATCATGCATTATATATTATTTTCTACATTTAGGATGTTCACCATTATTTGGCTTATTTTGTACTTCATTTTGCATTTCTGGCATGTAATCTCTCTGCATACAAAACACCTTTTATAAAGAATTCCCTGAGAAATTTCAGAGAGATTACATTTCACTTTTTTTTTTCCTCAAAAAAGAAAGCTCATATAGCTTTATCCTTTATTGACATGTCTGCTGCAGGCATTCATTTATCCAGAATTTGTTTCTACCAACTTAGAAAGAATTAATCTTGGCCCAGTAACTATTAATGTGGATACCGTATGCCTTCTATCCATTTTCTTCTGTAGTGTATAGTAAGAATCCTGCTAGTTTTATTTTCAGAATAGATGTTTAAAGTCTGCAGGCTTTATTTCCCTGAAACTTACAAAGGTAGTTTTTAAAGAGAATTTTTATAAGCATGGAATACCCAGGTCCTCATACCTTTAAGCATTAAATAAAGGCACAGGCATTATGCAAAAGAAATTTTAAAACTATTTAGTTTTAACTGCTCATTTTAGGAAGGCAAATCATTATGTAAATGCACAGCAGAGCCAGCTTTTTACATGGCCTCCTCTTCATTTACATAATAAGAGATGCTAATCAAAGGTCAAAAAATGGCAGCAAACATTTCTGTTGAAATTAGAGACTGATAACTTAAAACTGACATCATAATTTTCCTTAAGAAACTGTTTTGATCTGCAAATAGTTTTCAAAACTGCATATTTAATATTCATCAAAGATGATAGGACGTGCTTTTCACCAGCTGCTTGTACTGCTATTGGGTTTCTACTACGCTCGGATCACATGTAGAAAGAAGTCCAGCTATTTCAGTATTCTGACTTTAAACCCAATTCGAGAGGTAAGAAAATGGTAGTTGATCAGTTATCTTACGAGTTGTACAAATATTCACTGTGCAATAATAGATATTCAAATCACTGTAGTATGGGCATAAGATTTCATTGATAAATAGCAGTTATTACTCTTCTTTCTAGTAGTTGCTCTCCACACTTCCCAAAGAAGCCACGGTTTCTCCTTGCTCTCCATTACACACTTCACAGCCTCAGTAGGTATCTATGTTGCTACATTAAGCATCATTCATGTCTAGTTCCAAGACCTAAAAGCCAAGTGAGATTGCTGCCACAGGGGCTTAGCAGGGCTAAATTTCTACGCAATGCGTATGCCAGGACCTTGGCAAGCTCTCAATAAATTGGATTCTTGAGCAAAGCATTACAAAGCGTGGAAACTTTGGGGCTTACAGCTTCACAGACGTGAAGCCACATCTTTAAACTAATAGAAATCTAAGGATTGCATCCTTAGATATGAACCATATATGGTTCTAACCAGGTATGAACCCTACTGTGATTTTTGCAAATTCTCAAAGGGAGCAACTAAGAAATTTGTGATTTGCCAGGTAACTAATGAAGCTAAACTTATTTTTAACTAATGGAAGAAGAGGAAAAAGACCAGCCTAAACAAACCATGTGCATTAAGAGTGTTTGCAGATTAGCTGTAGTGTTATATCTAAAGGAGGCAGCAACACAGGACCAGTAATAAATCCTCTAGTTTAGTAATAAAGCCCCCCCAAACCAGGAATGGTGCTTTGTTTTGAGGTATTTTTTAAGGGTGGTGGGGGTGGTATGAGAGGTTTTTTGTTTGGTTTGCAGTTTCTGTTACTACAGAGCAGCTCAGGTGAATAGCAACACTGAAATCTCAGGAGATCATATCCAGCACTTAACATGAAGATGAGACCCAGCAGGAACCACAACTCTCCTCTACAAACTTCAGAAGTTTAGATATGAATCATGCAATCTAAACCTATTTCTACACTTTTGTCCCAGCTCAGGAAAGAATCTAATTTCCACTTCGCAGATATGTGGTTGAACTTTCCACAAAATGCTACAGTGTGAATTTATATCCAAGTGGAGAAAATAAAATCCTATAAAGTATTTACATGACATTTCCACTGAAACGTAACCAGAATTCAGTCACCTTGTTTACCCCAATCCTTGAAAGAAAACAAACAAAACCCAACCACTATGAGCTGGCAGCTACCCAGATGCTTTTCTAATTATAATCTGATAATATCAGATCTATAGCTCTGTCTTAGAATTATCTGTCACTTGGCTTTCCTTACAATTTTGCAGCACTTATCTGATAATCTCAGATTATGTTTATCTAGATCATCCCATTTACCCGTTTTTTAAGTATTGGAAGAACATTGTCTTTCTTGCATTTATATGATATTTCCTCTGCTACAAAACTTAATGAAAATCAAAACTGATCATCCAGAAAGCTTCCCAGTTGGTTTTAAAACTCTGAGCTGATTTTAGGACATCTCTCTTCAGTAGCTGTTCATTATCTTCTGCAATTCTTGCTTAAACCAAATCAAACAGTATTTCATTATCACCATATGATGAATACATTGTCTTTTTCTTCCCCTAGGTAGAAAAATTCCGATCAACAGTAGTTCTATCACTTCCACCACACAGTGGCTCAATGCCTTTTGTTAGAATCTTGATTGCTCCTAATTCATCCTTTCTTATGGTCTATAGCTCTACTGTCTTAGAATTATCTGGCAATTTGCTTCCCTTACAGTTTCGCAGCACTTATCTTCATATTTGTCATATTATTTGTTATATCCTTATACTTGATTTCACATCTCAAAGAGAGGTTAATATTGTAGATAGTAATGCCATTTCTCTTGAATGCAAATTTTGGACATTTGGGGGTCGGTCTCTTCTCCCAAGTCACAGGCGATAGGACAAGAGGAAATGGCCTCAAGCTGCACCAGGAGAGGTTCAGATTGGAGATTAGGAAAAATGTTTACACAGAAATGGTTATTAAGCCTTGGAATGGGCGTCCCAGGGAAGTGGTTGAGGCACCATCCCTGGAGGTACTTAAAAGATGGGTTGACATAGTGCTTAGTGACATGGTTTAGTGATGGTTTTTATCAGAGTTAGGTTGGTGAGATGGGTTGACATAGAGCTTAGTGACATGGTTTAGTGATGGTTTTTACCAGAGTTAGGTTGGTGATTGGACTAGATGGTCCCTTCCAACCTAGACAATTCTATGGTTCTATGACGGTCTATGTTTTAAGGAACTCCAAATTACAATTCCTTGTTTTATTTAAAAGTGCACTGTTCCCAGTAATTTACCTTCCAATTATTTTGGGAAATCAGTCATTTTGAACTAACAGACACGTGCTACCTGTTCAAATTGGTGTTGTTTATCCATGTTAGGTACAGTATCTTCTGACAAATTCTTGCCTAAGTAACCATGTATTTTTAGTTGTGCAACCAACCAGGTTTTTATTTGTTTTAATAAACATGCAGTTAAATATAGATTTGTTTCTTTTTTTAAATAAACACTGCATGACTTACTGCATGACTGGCTATGATTTACAGAATTTCCTATTCCTACACAGCACATTTCTACTTTATTTATTTACTGGTATTATGCACTTAGTTGCTTCAGACTGGCTATGATTTACAGAATTTCCTATTCCTACACAGCACATTTCTACTTTATTTATTTACTGGTATTATGCACTTAAGAAGCATACTTGTTTCTTCCAGAACCTTCAAGTCTCCCCTACAACTCACATAACCTTTCAGCATTCACAGAACCCTTTTACAAAAGATTCCACAGTGCAACTGTCATAGGAAAACCCTCTTGTTTAAGCCCATCCTCATCACATTTGATACCCATCACTTCTAGAAGTAAGATGGAAGGAAGGAAACACAGTCTTCTCATGCATAGTAGCTGGGTGTTTGAGGAACATCCTGCTCCCCAAACATGGCACATCTCTAGTAGTCACTTACCAAAACCCCAACTTGTGCCTTAGTAGTTAAAATATTGATCCACAATTATTCTATTTTTTTAAAAAATAAATCATTTGACTCTGAATTGGCAGTCACTTGGACAAAAAGGTAATACTATTTCAACAGATGTTGGACACTACCTCCCTTTAGGCCACCAGCTCTTCCTTAAAAGTTTCTAGCAATTGATTTAACGCTCCAGGCACCTGGATCTTCCCAGCCAGGTTGAACATGTGTCCAGGTAGGAACATCTGGATGTCACCTCCCCAATATACACGCTCAACTAGTGCTCATTTCACTTTCCCTCCCTCTCTATTTGTCACCATAGACTGTTCTGACCAACCCAGGCAGGCTGTCATCTAGATGACAACATTTCAGTTTGGGAGGTCCTCGTCTTCTTGCCAATCAAACAATTTCTCAATCCAAAACAGAATCGTTTATATTACTATCAGTTAACTCCCAGAATATTCTGCTGCCGTTTTAATTAGTGGGCCATAGAAAGATCACTCAGACGCTCTTCTCTTTCCAGCTCCTCCAGACCTCTGGAGTCAGGAAAGAGTCATACTTTTTCATGGTACATTAGGATAGGATGACAATATATAGGATATATCAACCTCTCACTGCAAACTCTTCTCAAGCAAATTGAGGGGGTTATCCCAAGCTGTCGTCAAATATGACACCCCAATTTTATTAAGAGAGCATGCTAGTGTATTCGAGGAAGAGGAAAAATGATTTGTATTCAGAATGAAATCTCATTTGGAAATGGGTGAAAGCAGTAAAAACTGGAAACTTAGTGACATGACAAGCTTCTATCTGGTGTGCATATTCTATAACACTGTCCAGTATCACTTTGTCTGTCCTTTGGCTGCTGGGAATCAGAATTAGTCAAGAAGTAGCCCCTTTGTCCTTCTCCTTGCTCCTCTCTGGTGAACTATGGGTTCCTATTCTTTGAACCAAGGTGTGCAAAGCTTCCCAAACCTACTTACCTGGCCTTCCTTATCAGCTCTGCTGCACCTGCCTGCTTCCATTTTCCATTTAAAAGCCTTAGTTTTCGAATAAGGTGCTCGCTTTTACAGCCTTTTCTTTTTTCTCTTCAGGCAAGAAACTATGACATATTCAGTGAACACCCCAACACTGACAATTTATCAAGGTCAAAGGTACAAAATTACATAGAGAAAGGCTTCTGACACTCTTAAGTTCTAGTGTCTGCCCCTCCTGATCATCTATCTCAAAAACACATGTAAAACAATATGCAAATTTGAACTTTAAGACTGAGTTTATACCCGGCCTGGAACACATTCAAATGCTGGGCCCTACCTTTCATTTTATAGCAGGTAAGAGTGCACAGATCATAGTATCTACAGATTACAACAGCTGAGGTATTAAAATCTCTTGTTACAAACATCTCATGGGCAATTTGGTATCTTAATTGCTTGATATGTGACAGGCAGTCAGTATTTCTACTGTTTTATCACAGGGAGAAGGAAAAACTTTAAGGGGTTTTAAACCAGTACCTGGCTCCTGCCTCTGCTACAACACTGCAAAAAACTGATACAAGTCAAGGAAAATGCATGAAGTGGCTTTTGATTGTCAGATTTCTGTCCTGCTCTGAGAAACAGGAGCTTAGTAAAATTTCATACCAGAACATGGCATCAGTTTCCCCGAGTCTCAGTTACACAGTCACACTATGCATTTAGAGCACCATCAGATAAAGCCCTGGAAGAGGGAGCCAAGAAAGTTGGTTAATATTCAAGGGTCACCTGCTCCATGCTCAGGAGCAATGCATCCCAACAACAAGACGATCAGGCAAAAACACCAGGAGGCCTGCAGCGATGAACAAGGAGCTGTTGGACAAACTCAAACAAAAAAGAGTCTACAGAGGGTGGAAAAAAGACCAGGTTGCCTGGGAAAAATACAGAGAAATTGTCTGAGCAGCCAGGAATCAGGTTAGGAAATCTGAAGTCCAAATCGAATTAGATCTGGCCAGGATGTCAAGGGCAACAAAAAAAGTTTCTACAGGTACATCAGAGATTAAATACAGACTAGGGAAAATGTGGGCCCACTCCGAGAGGAAACAGGAGACCTGGTCACTTGGGATATACGATCAGGCAAAAACACCAGGAGGCCTGCAGCGATGAACAAGGAGCTGTTGGACAAACTCAAACAAAAAAGAGTCTACAGAGGGTGGAAAAAAGACCAGGTTGCCTGGGAAAAATACAGAGAAATTGTCTGAGCAGCCAGGAATCAGGTTAGGAAATCTGAAGTCCAAATCGAATTAGATCTGGCCAGGATGTCAAGGGCAACAAAAAAAGTTTCTACAGGTACATCAGAGATTAAATACAGACTAGGGAAAATGTGGGCCCACTCCGAGAGGAAACAGGAGACCTGGTCACTTGGGATATGGAGAAGGCTGAGGTGCTCAATGACTTTTTTGCCTGTCTTCACCAGCAAGGGCTCTAGCCACACCACTCAAGCCACAGAAAGCAAAGTCAAGGACTGAGAGATTGAAGAACTGCCCACTGCGGGAGAAGATCAGGTCCGAGACCATCTGCACAAGTCCATGGGATCTGATGAAGTCCATCTGTGAGTCCTGAGGGAGCTGGAAGGTGAAGTTGCTGAGCCACCATCCACCATATCTGAGAAGCTGTGGCAGTCCAGTGAAGTTCCTACCAACTGGACACTTGAGTAACTTTATGCAGTATGAATTGTCCCTGGAAGTTTTTATGCATTTAGAAGTTTAGCATTAATATAAGAGGCATAAGACACTACAGCCTTACACATTCTGCTGAAGTTGTCTCTTCCATGGACATGAATACTACTGAGGGATAAACTCTTGAACAGCCACAATATTCCACAATAGCCATTTCAGCTATTGGGAATTTCAGGATATTCAAGGATGAGATGAAGTCATCCACAGAGACTTGGATCATTTCTAAGTATTGTAAGTTAGAGAGAACCAAGATGGCTTATGCATGACTGAGAAGATTTGACGCTCTGGAAGACAGGAATACCAGCATTATCATTCTCATGCATGAGGTTTCTCAAATAAGGAGCCTTGAGGCAGAAGGAGACACGCAGAAGACTGTGACCATATTTTGTCTTTTGAAGACAGATTCAGACAATATAAAAGCAATGCCACCTTACAGAAGAAACAGCAAAACTTATCGAGAATGCAAAAGCAGTCTCCAGTTCTCCAGTCAAACTGAGATTAATCATCACACTTATAATATATAATAATATTATATATATTATTACACATATTCTCCAGTCAAACTGAGATTAATCATCACACTTATAATATAATATATAATAATATTATATATATTATTACATAATATTATTTTATATATAAAAATATGTATTATATATAATATATACATCACATATATATTTTCCCCACTCCCTGCAATCTCTCTTCCATGCCTGCCTTCTCTACATCTTCTACCTGCTTGCAGAGACGGAAAGTCTTCCCAGATGCAGACAAAAATATATCATGTTACTTTTTGAATTCTCACTTGGGATAAGCTTTTGCAAAAAGCTGGACACTGCAACATTCACTAAACCGTGGAGTCACTCTGATGTCAAGAGGGTGAGCATTTCCGAGGTATGTCCCTGCGCTGATAAAGCCTGGCTGAGCAGTGCCAGTATCCTATCACCAGCATTGTGAACTCGGGTTCTTCCTGATAACAGCTGATAAGTATGTTTATCAATACAGGAAAATCTAGACAAGACACTGAGAGTAACTGAAGCCTTGAGGATCAAGACTTTAACTGGGTCAGTATACTGGGATGGAGAGAGAGAATAAGAGCGTTTAAGAACAAGTAATAAATCAGGCTGTGGCTGGGGAGATTGTTAGCACTGAGTGCTGGTTTCCAGTCACTGGGCAAACTTGAAAATCTCAAAGTTGCCTTCACTGGAGCTTAGAATATCTTCATCAGCAGAACAACTGCTTCGGATAAAGCAGTAAGAGTCATAAATCACTTATGAAAAACCATACACAGCATTCTCACTTAGGGGCAAAAAAGTCTAATGGTGACTATGATGAGGTTTGGTTTGTTGTGTGCTTTTTTATTCCCCAGGAAACCCTCAACTTTCCTTTAAAGATGAAGGCACAACAACGAGCTTAGGAACAGCTGCTGTCTAAAGCTTAACATCCTTCCAAAAGCAAACTACATTATGAAACATAATACAAACTGCAAAGTACAAGCTGAAATGTATCCCAGGGTATTACAACCTTTCCTTTAAAGTTTAAAGCAAATTTTGTCACTCCAGTGTTCAGCCTTGGCATTTTAATATGTTGTTATTTTCTGGTTACAATACAAACAGAAGTAAAACTTATTTATGGCTCCTGCCATCACGAGCCATTTCCTATTTAGAACTTGCCAGTGTTAGCAGGAGGCAATTCAAATTCTATAAGCATTCATAGAAACATCAACCAACTACCATATGTATACAAATTACGCTTTTTCTTTGTGTATTCAGTTTCTTTTTAATTTCAAACTTCATTGTTAAAATAAAATTTAAATTACAGTAGCAACTGCTATCATTGCTTTTTATCCTGTTAGTGTTTCCAAAGCTCATTCTCTGTAACTTTGGTATTTGCTCTCTGTCACTTATTTCTCATGTAACACTGACAAATATGAACTTTGTGCTCCTGACACCCTCTAACATATGGAAATATTATCTAAATTTAGAAACTGGGGAACTGAAGCTTAAGGAGATTTAACTAAAAGTCACCCTGAAAATTTACATTATCAGAAATTAAACCCAATGCTCAGAAAACATAGTATGGGGATGATATCAGAATACAGATAAATAAAAAGATAATGCCATAAACACAAAACCATCTCAACTGCAGGTAGAATATTTACTGTTTGACCTGCAGCTCACACACTCCACTGTCACACATAAATCACATTTTTGTGATACAGGGAGATTTCACTCGCAATTGCAGCAAAATCTCATTAAAATGAACCGGTAGACACAGAATATTTCTATCCTACAGAAAACTGGTGAAAAGCCAAGAAAAAAATTCCTTGCCTACACTTTATATTCAAAGATTTCCAACCGCTCTAGCTGTAATATTTATGCTGCACATATAGAAAGATAGATATATCCAAGCTGTAGAACACAAAGTCAATATCTTTCCCACATCCAACAAAATAAGCCATGTCTTCAGATGCCGGCGTGCACTTTTGCACACTGATTTACAGTTCAACTGCCACCACAGGAAACTGAAATAATAACTCCTGAAGCACAGCTTGCATTTTTCCTACTAGTTTCTTGAGAGGTGGCTATTAATTCCCCTCAGAGGACACTTGATGGAAAGCAAACTGATTATTTTTGTAAGTTGATAAACTCATGATAAACTATCTTCCCACAATTACCAGTAATATATACTGTACATTTAATTTGGTTCTTTGTTTGGAACAGAATAGAGGAATAGCAGCTACAACTACCTTCTCACATAAGTTTATTACTCCGCAAAACTATTCATTTTCTTCTAGTACCATAATCCCAGCAGCTTTCACAAGCACTAAGTCAGTTTTAATTAAAACAAACAAAGTTTATTATTTGAGCAAGGAATGCCTTTTTAGCTAAAGTGTTCAGCTTCAGTTTGTGCCTGGCAGAGAGGACCCTCTATGCAGAAATAATTGTGCTTCCTTTCTCAGAAGAAAACACCTTTTGGGGATGAAATTACAAATTTTGAACAACTGAAAAGTTGACATTTGTGTTCTGTTCTGTTCCTGCACTTGGGTCACACCAATCGCATACAGCACCACAGGCGTGGGGAAGGGTGGCTGGAGCTGTCTGGCAGAAAAGGACCTCAGGGTGTTGGTCAACTGTCAGCTGAACATGAGCCAGCAGTGTGCCCAGGTGGCCAAGAAGGCCACCAGCATCCTGGCCTGTGTCAGGAACAGTGTGGGGAGCAGGACTCGGGAGGTGATCGTCCCCCTGTACTTAGCTCTGGGGAGGCCCCACCTCAAGTGCTGTGTCCAGTTTTGGGCCCCTTACCACAAGAAAGGACATTGAGGTGTTAGAACAGGTCCAGAGAAGGGCAACGAAGCTGGTGAGAGGTCTGGAGAAGAAGTCTCATGAGGAGAGGCTGAGGGAGCTGGGGGTGTTCAGCCTGGAGAAAAGGAGGCTGAGGGGAGACCTTCTCGCTCTCTCCAACTCCCTGAAAGGAAGGTCTATCCGGGGGGGTTGGTCTCTTCACCCAAGTCACAGGTGATGGGATAAGAGGAAACAACCTCAAGTTGCACCAGGGGAGGTTCAGATTGGACATTAGGAAAGATTTTTTACAGTGAAAGGGTTATGAAGCCTTGGAATGGGCTGCCCAGGGAAGGGGTTGAGGCACCATCCCTGGAGGTATTCAAAAGAGGGGTTGACATAGTGCTTAGAGACATGGTTTAGTGATGGTTTTTGGTTTTTTATCAGTTATGTTGATGGTTGGACTTGACAATCTTAAAGGTCCCTTCCAACCTAGACAATACTGTGGTTCTATGATTCATTATGCCATCATAGTCCCCAGACAGGACTGTTTGGGGACTGCAAGCACAGACAGGGAATGGTGACGGCGGGATGTTGTGAGAAGATGTTATCCATTTGTGGCAACCTCTTCCTTCTGTGGAGCATTAACTGCTTTCCCTCTCCTTCTCACTTGGAGAGGACCAACAGCTGAAAAACCACAGACTGAGCACTTACATTCCTAAAATACATTTTAAAATAAATTATTAGTATCCCTTACGGGTTTGCCATCAGAACAGCCTTCTCAGGCTACAGCTGACATGGGGCTCCCTCAGACCTCAGATAAGAACCACGTCAAATCATGGGATTACTGTGAATGGATTAAAGACATTTTCCTTGGTGAGCAGGTTGCATTTTAGAGCATTTCAGCAAGAGCACATATTGTGACTACATTGACATAAGTTATTCCATATTGTTAATTATTGGCTAATAACCAGAATGGTGGTTTCATAATCTGAAGTCTGAAACTTATTGGAAGTTTTTGACAAATGAAAGCAGTTTGAGACTCTGCTGAATATTTAGCCAGTAAGAAATCTCTACATCAGCTGTGTTGCTGCTGTGAAGAAAATATTGGCACAAATACTTTATGTCCTTGAAACTCATTTGAGTTGGAGATGTGATACTTCGGGTCTACAGGGTTCCACTTCTGAAGGCCCTTTTTAACAGCCAAAATAATGCAAGACCCTTTTACTTAAGAGCTGGGGGACAGCAGGAGAGGTTTGCTAGTTTGTTAATTGATTTGATGGGGTGGTGTTTTTTTTTTAAAGAACCCATTAAAAAAAAAAAACTAATAAATTTGCTACCATTTCCAAAACACCTTCTGCATAAACTTAATGGGATTACGTCATGAGTATCCAGTTTGAACCTGCACACTTCAAGATCATTGTAGGCCAAGAATCTCTAGCACATTTGCAATTAAACCTGAACAGGGCTACAAAGCTGTAATCAGGTAAGATTTTATTATCATTTCTATGACAAGAAGAATGATTGATTCTACAGAGGTTCAGAGTTTTAAAACAGAGACAAAAGCAAGAACTAAAGCTACAAACTGGCCAATAGGCAATGAAAGAAATGCTCCAAAAAGAGAAGGTGAGACTTTATTCTCTGTTACCTTGAGAAATCAATCTTCACCCAGCTACAGAGGGGATTTTTAATTCCAGATAAGTGTTCTGTTTCATTAGTACTCTTAGAAATAACAAGGACAGTACACAAGTAATGATCTTTCTGAGGCCTAGGAACAGAGGCTTAAAAATTTGAGGGGTGTGGGGGGAAAGGGAAGTGAATGAAAACATTTTGTACAGGTACAAGAAAACTGGAAATATTCCATCAAGAAAAGAAGCTTTTCCTCTCCCCTACAGTGCTACACATAGTCCAGGAAAGTGAGGGGGTTCTCTTTCAAACAGGATTTTAAACAACTTGTGCTGACACCGCTATTCCCCTTTATACAATTTGAAGGTGGTTTCTAAAGGGACAAATTATTTAATGTTATAATTTTGAAATGTCTGAGATTCTTAGACTCCCAAAGTGCAAGATGACAGCCCCAGAAATGAACTGAACTGATGACAGTAGTAAAAGAGAAGGGAATTTCTTCCTTCTGGACATTGAGGCCTATCAGAAATATTTTCCTAATTTTTTTTAGAATTAAAACAAACTCACTTCATCAGAAGCCCACAATAAACATAACAACAAATTTCAATATCTACAAAAGACAAACTGCCTATAACCTACACAAGGTACCCTATAAAGTCATAAAAAGAAACAGTTTGTTTTGAATTGTTGCTATGAAGCAGGGAGCCCAAAGAATAAAAATCTCTACAAACTCTGAGCTCCCACCAGCTGAGACCTCTTCCTGTTCTTCCATCAGTTCATATTCATTACACTTGTTTTTCAATTAATATACAGTAGAAAGATGGGTTAAGTAAGTTCATAGTTGGCATCAATAGCCACACATCAATTTTTGTTTCACACAGGACCACGGTCATCCATTTAATTTAAGATTAAACTTGCCTCAGAGAAAGTAAAACAAAAAAAAAAACAAAAAAAAAAACCAAACAAAAAAAAGATCTTTCTGGCCTAGGATCATTAATTCCTTTCCTAATCCCTACACCAGCTTTGGCACGGGCACAGAGGTGAGTGGTCCCCAGCAACATTACTGTTCAAAATTCAGTTTCCCTTAAACCGGCTACTGTAACACTTCAGCCCAAGAATAATGAACTTAATTACACACCTGTCTAAGGCAGCTGTGTAATTCATTATAACTCTGCAGTTAAGCAATTGAGGTCTGTTGTTATTTGCTAGACATGCTGTCCTGGTTTCAGCTAGGACAGAGTTAATTCTCTTTCTAGTGCTTGCTGTGTTTTCCCATTTGGGATGGGAGGGATGTCAATGATACATATAGTTTTAGTTGTGGCCAGGTGATGTTTATACTATTCAAGGGCTTTTATCAGTTTCCCATGTAATCTGAGAAGGAGCATGGACAGAGAAATGGAACAGCCAATGGAATATTCCATACCATAGTCATCATGCTCGGTATATAAATGGGGGGTGGCCAGGGGGTGGGAATCCCTGATCCCTCCTTGGGACAAGCTGGGCAACCAATTCACCAGGTGGTGAGTGTAACTTGTGCTGCATTACTTTATCTTACATATTCTTTTACCATTAGTATTTTTATATAATAATGGTAATGGGTTTTTTTCTGTTTTCTGTTACTGTTTATTAAATTATCCTTATCTTAACAAGTTTTTCTTCCCTTTCCTTTCCCCTCCTTTTCTCCCTTCTATCCTTACCTTAACCCACAAGTTTTTCTTCCCTTTCCCCTCCCCTCCTTTTCTCCCTCCTCTCCCTGCCCCTCTGTAGGAAGGGGGAGAACTGCCTGAGCACTGCATGGTCCCCGCTGCTGCCGGGGGTTAAGCCACCACGTGTGTGAAAACACAGTGACAACTGGCAATATGCACAACTCCTCTGCTCAGCTCAAACAACACTCAGACCAGGTTCGCCCCAAGTTCCTCTGAAGACTGACTTGCTGTGCTCATGGGAGCTACAGGACACATGCTGTAATCCACAGTATGAGACAGATCGAGGTAAAAATCACAGAATCACAGAATCTTCTAGGTTGGAAGGGATCTTAAAGATCATTTTGTCCAACCATCAACCTAACTGGCAAAAATAGTCACCCGCACAACAAACAAGGAGCATCACCATCACTAAACCAGACCTCCCAGCACTACATCAACCCGTCTTTTGAACACCTCCAGGGATGGGGCCTCAACCCCCTCCCTGGGCAGCCCATTCCAATGGCTGAGAACCCTTTCAGTGAAAAAATCTTTCCTAATGGAACAGTTTCCACCACATTATTTTCCTGCAGGATCCCAATGACTTATATAGTGCATAGTGTGTTCAGCCATCAGAGAAGGATTCATAAACCAAGTACCAGAATAACTCAAAAGCTCCAAAACAATTGTTTTTTCCCCAAAACCCTTCTGTTCCACATACAAGAAAAGCAAGACTAAGATAAACAATTTGCCTTAAGGCACACAACAAATCAGTAGTGGACTCAAAGTTAACACCTTGAGACCACCTTACTCCTAAATCAAATACTCACTGATCTAGACTGTATCACTTCTGCAGTAAAGAACAAGGAATTAGCAGCTTCTACGTACTTCATATTTGCTTCCCAGTACTTACCATTCCACTAGTCAAGATATGCTTTCTCACAATACCTGTCTGAATGTGCAGAATCCCCAATATCCAATATGTGCAAGTTTAGCCTCTGTTAAAATAAACGTGGAACTCTAAACTTCCACAAACGATCAGCAGCATTAAGAACAATAAGGATAATGCCACCAATACTTACAGTGAATCATACATTCACAGCCCATTCTAAACCCAGTAAACAGGCTAAATAACAAGTTCAGATTTTCCTTCCTGCACCTTTAAATTAAGGGAGACTGGATCCAAATGACCTCAGTTAATTTTTGTGCTGTGTCAGGAGAGAGCGAAGCTACATTTGTACATCAGAGAAATCCTAGAGAGAAAGGTAAGCATGAGGATCTCAGAGATAACAGGACTATTTGGATTCTCTTGAAGAGCATTAGAGAACAATTATGATCAGATTTTGGCCATCAATTATTTGAATTGACTGTATTTAATAGGTAGAATTTGGAAAGGACCTGTATATAGTGAGGACCTAACCAGTATGAAATAAACTGTGCTTAAATGGGATAAAAATAAAATCTAATTGAAGAGACTTTCAAAAGAACAAAGTCTGAAAGAATGCAAACAGGGCTGGGCGAAATATAATCAAATACAGTGCTGAACCAAGTGGACAATATGGAGAAAAAATTCTCAGAGAAAGAAAACCCCACACTTGGTAGGAATAAATGTGCTAGGAATTAAAACATCCAGAGAGTAAACACCAAAACACAAACGGCAGCTCTTGAGATACAAAACCTGCATGAATTTTAAAAAAAATGTGCACAGAATAAGTTGAAAGATTTTAACTATATATAAAGAAAACTGTTGAAAAGCCAATAGTATAAATAATTATGACTTAGAACACAATACCATCCAATTACTGGACATGAAAACCCAGAGATCAACATAGGAGACAGAACTACTACAGAACCTCCATAGAAATGAAATTAATGATTTATTAAACATAAATTATACATTACTAAAAAACCTCAAATTAATTCTTTAATCATTGTCCATAAAGGAGCTCCACAAACGAACCAGCAAACACATAAGACTTCCAGACAATGAGAAGGAAGCTCAGAGGTCTGGAGAGAAAGAAAAACACGTGGGAGAACTTTGAAAAGAGGTAAATTGCATGAAATATATACAACAAATTAGTCTGGAAGGATAGAAAGAACTTTTATAACTATTTAGCATAAAATTTTTCATTGGTTATATTAGAGCTAGTTATAACATGAAAACCACATTTGTTGTATACTGGCCCTTTTTCAATTTAAATTCCAAAAAACTGACTTCCTTCTTTTCTTGCTTTGCTAACCAGGGCTAATTTACATGTTTTCAGGATAGTTGGTTTTAAAAGTACAAGTGAAACAGTAATCAAAACCATGAAATCAAAATAGTATGTCTAAACAAATAACTAAATTGTAAACTTGAGCCAACAAGCTGAGAGTTTGCCTTCAAGAGTGAAAACGGAAGCGGAAGAACCACCTGAAAAAACTGAATTTTAATTGAGGAGAGACAGCAGAAGGAATTTAAGTTGCATGGATTTTAGAAAGGTCACCAAGTCTCTGCTTCCTCCTCCATTCCCTTTCTGCCCTTCTTTCAGTCTTTTATTTCCCTCTGCACCACACAATTGAAAAGAGCATTTGGTCCAAAGTCATTAAGTATGGTATTGGGGTGAGCCACATATGTGGATAGGGAACTGGCTTAAATGTCACAGGCAGAAGCTGTTTATGAGACAGAGCAGTTTGGGAAAGAGGGATTAGTGGAATGCCATAAGAATCAGTATTAGGCCTATTTTTGTTCATTTTATATATCACTGACCTAGGACATGAAATATGTATGAAGGTGAAGAAATTTGCTGATGAAACAAAACCGGAGAATAGAGCTTGTAAAGACAAAAAGAGAACGGCAATAAAATTCTGAATGACAAATAGACCAGGATCACAGGCTGATACTGTTAGTGGTTTCACTGGCATCTGCAATCCTTTGTAAAGAAAGATAAGGTTATGAGACGACAAAAGAAAAAATAAAAGGTAGCGCTCTCTCAATGGCCATATGCCACAAAACATTTAACAAGAGTTGAATATGGTCCTGGTACTGGAAAGAACTTCAAAACCATCTGCACAAGGATTAACAGTATTTAAATTAATAAGGCGGGAGAGATTCTAGGATAGATACAGTAAACAAAAGTAAGACTTGGAATAAATCATTCTAATACTACATAGGGGACTTGAAGCCACATTTGGAATGCAGCCATAGCTCTTGTCCCTTTAGTATAAGGAAAGCATTATAAGAGTTAAGATATTAAAAGGGCAATGAGAATGTTACAGAAACTCTAAAAATTTAGTTCACCAAGGAGTGAGCAGCTCGTACTCTTTGAAAAAAAGACTCTAGGAGATTAAAATCTTTTTAAAAATATACGGAATAGAGGAGAACATAAGGGAAAGAATACATCTACCTAGGGCGAAGGAAGTATAGCAAGTTGAAGGGAACTTAGAAGGCTATTTGCCTCAAAAAAAAATAATATATATATATTTACTGATTACATAAAGTATAGAGAGAAAACCTAATTATCATGACGACCAGCATTATGAGAATGGCTACATGAAGTGATGATCAGAAGCGTCCACCTGAAACTCCTACTACATGCTTCTCTAAGCCCATAATAACAGCACAGATACTCCATGAACAAGACCCTATTAACGAGTTTTTGAAATTGCAAGAAATTATGACTCAAATAACATACCTTGTCACAGCACCCCCTATGAAATCATACCTTATTCAACAAGAACTAGGCAATACGCCAGTTCCCTCAGCTTGCTCACTGTCTTTCCAAGATACCCTTGGTTCTTTTATCAAAGTCTGATTAAACTCCTTCTTGGAAATCAGCAAGCATTTTTACCAGCTTCAGAGGAAAATAGATTGACCCTGAGTTGTTCATGCACATTCTCAATATACACAAAAAGCTTCAGAATTAGTACATGGCACGACTACGTTAAGTGACCAGGTCTATACACACACATGATTTCTGTTACAATGTTGCTAATTTATTTTTTTTAAATCTACTATGTCTATAGCCTGAATTGTCTTTTTATACCAGCCTTAGTAACTACCAAAACCAGCTTAATATTATTAGAATTTTATCAACTTTCATTATGTTTAATTTGAGAATCTGACAAGAGAGAGTTTTAAATGTATTTTCACCAAAATTAAAATCACAAATTGTAAAATTAATCCTAGAAGCGGCATTTGTAATGTAATATAATTTCAGTCTCCTTGAAGTGACTATTAACTCCTACAGATTGGAATCCCAGCAAAAAAACCGCAGTGAAATTATTTAAATACTGCACTAGCTACCAACTAGAGGAGTTCACCTGCTTTGATAACCACCTGCAAATATACAGTTTACGTTCCTGTCATCTACATTCATTAATCTACTGTAATATGCTCTCCTTTTGTTAACCCCTATCATTTGTTGTATTGCCTGGTCAGAGCATTAGAAGTTTAGGATAGGAACCTGTATTTTACATGCTCTTAAATCAAGGTGTTAGATGAGAGAAACACATGCATATGGATTCCTGGGGGTGCGTGTGGACACGCAGGTGTGTGTGATTATCAATATTGTTGGAACAGATGCAGAAACCTTCTAAAAAAAACAAAACCAATGGACCAATCACAGTTACTAGGAAACTGAAAAGGTATTCAGACTACCTACCTGTGGGACCTGCTCAAAGAGGGAGGAATTCTTACTGGAACAGCATAGTAACAGTTTCAATAATTTCCAAAAACCAAACAAAATAGAAAAAAAAAAAGGCCTAATATAAAGGCCTAGAAATACTCGCTATATAAAAATTGTACAGCAGCAGTAAGCTAGACTTGCTAAATGGTATTGCCCACTGCAGAGGATAATTATATTTCCTAAATAAGCTATCTATTAGTACTCAGAAGGAACAAGAATATTTTGCTGCTGTTGATGCTCATTTATATTGCAGTTCTGTTATGTGTCTTGCACAACTACAGTGCTACTTAACAAGTTGCTTACTGCAATGCCTTCTTTCCTATATCAACTTTGGGATTTCTGAGAGTTATAAATGTTATATATCTGGTAAAGAGAATCATGTGGTAATACCTTGTGTCATTACAAGGCTGGCTTCATATGAACATGATTCAAATCAGTAAAGGGCATTTCCTATGCATTTATGCTCTTTAGCATGGCCATTACCATATTACAAACACACCTAAAACAGGAATTAAAAGAAGATGTCCTTCCAGTCCAGTGATTTCCACTTGCTCTGTACTGACTCCATGCACTGCAAAGTTTGGGAGATCCAGCCTTTCAGTATACTGGGAGTTGTCCACATGTAAAGTTCTAAAAATGCTGCCTACTGTGTTGCAGGGAGAAGGCATCACTTCTGATTGCAAATCATTTTATGCAGCTGTTTGCTTACAGACAAGCAAGCCTATGGGACTAGAGCAGAGTGATACAGACCAGACCCATCAAAAACTAATTCACCCGGTTTTCATCAGAAAGTAGATGACAACTGATGACTTAATGCAAGCTGTTCTGAAACACATCATGACATACCCAATAAAGTAAAAAAGGAAGGTTTCCAAAAAAATACAGTACGTGCCCTAGGAACCTTTGCAGTTTTCATACAGATGTTACTTCAGTATTTACAACCTTCCTTACAATTCTAGTAAGACAGCAAAATGCTTCATTCTGTTGCAACATATCCTGAAAGGAATAAGCCACTTCCACAGCTCCCTACTTATATATGTCATCACATACTGTAAACGCCTATCATCACTGACACCAAACCCAAGACATTCATTATCTAATTGATTTTTAAACAAAGTTACTTTTGTATTTGCTTTACGTCTTTAAAAACGCCATATAAAAATTGTACAGCAGCAGTAAGCTAGACTTGCTAAATGGTATTGCCCACTGCAGAGGATAATTATATTTCCTAAATAAGCTATCTATTAGTACTCAGAAGGAACAAGAATATTTTGCTGCTGTTGATGCTCATTTATATTGCAGTTCTGTTATGTGTCTTGCACAACTACAGTGCTACTTAACAAGTTGCTTACTGCAATGCCTTCTTTCCTATATCAACTTTGGGATTTCTGAGAGTTATAAATGTTATATATCTGGTAAAGAGAATCATGTGGTAATACCTTGTGTCATTACAAGGCTGGCTTCATATGAACATGATTCAAATCAGTAAAGGGCATTTCCTATGCATTTATGCTCTTTAGCATGGCCATTACCATATTACAAACACACCTAAAACAGGAATTAAAAGAAGATGTCCTTCCAGTCCAGTGATTTCCACTTGCTCTGTACTGACTCCATGCACTGCAAAGTTTGGGAGATCCAGCCTTTCAGTATACTGGGAGTTGTCCACATGTAAAGTTCTAAAAATGCTGCCTACTGTGTTGCAGGGAGAAGGCATCACTTCTGATTGCAAATCATTTTATGCAGCTGTTTGCTTACAGACAAGCAAGCCTATGGGACTAGAGCAGAGTGATACAGACCAGACCCATCAAAAACTAATTCACCCGGTTTTCATCAGAAAGTAGATGACAACTGATGACTTAATGCAAGCTGTTCTGAAACACATCATGACATACCCAATAAAGTAAAAAAGGAAGGTTTCCAAAAAAATACAGTACGTGCCCTAGGAACCTTTGCAGTTTTCATACAGATGTTACTTCAGTATTTACAACCTTCCTTACAATTCTAGTAAGACAGCAAAATGCTTCATTCTGTTGCAACATATCCTGAAAGGAATAAGCCACTTCCACAGCTCCCTACTTATATATGTCATCACATACTGTAAACGCCTATCATCACTGACACCAAACCCAAGACATTCATTATCTAATTGATTTTTAAACAAAGTTACTTGTGTATTTGCTTTACGTCTTTAAAAAAACCACCCCAATATCTGCCTTTAAGGTCCTCCCTTTAACTACTGCTCCTGTTCTCATGGTTTTCCTCTCTCCATAACAGCTTCTCAGTAACTCAGACACCTCTTCCCTTGACCGTGCCAGACACAGGGAGGAGAGGTGGGGGGAGCAGTGAAAAATTGCAAAAGGAGCTGCCCTCTTCAGCTGCATCATCACCTGAGAGATACTGATTTTCCTTTATCCCACTTCTCCAGCCTTGGACCACAAGACTGGACCCAGACTGAAGGAGGGAGAAGTTTGTTGTTCCACTGCCTTATTGCTTTCTACAGAAACCATATTAGCACCTACTTTTTCCCCCTCTCCTCGTATTGTTGCTGGCTGATCCTACAGCTGCTTTTCCTCCTATTTCTTTAAGAGACTTCTCTCTGAATATCGAGACAGCAAACCTCTGATGGCGCAGCTGTTTCCCTTCCCTCCTTAAATCATCCACAAGTTCTTCCACAGATAACTCACCTCACATGTCCTTGCAAACTGCACACAAGTAAGAAAAGTTTCATCACCTCACTTACAAAAATTCTTAGCTAAGGGAAGTGATTTTTTTTTTTTTTCTTCTTAGGGACCAAAAATATATTTATCAGCTTAAGGATGACTTTACAAGATAGCATTTAATCCTCTACAGTAGAGAGAACTAGCACAAATCTGTTCCATATTACAGCTACAAGAAGGCTGTCATCTCTTAACAGGAATTCAAGTCTTAGCTAGAATTCACTGCATATTACAAGAACGATCTGCCAAGAGGAAAGTGACTTGCCTCACAAATATAGTCCACAGTGCTGCAGGACTAGTAACCTCATCCACCAAGAAGTCAATATTGACCTCAGTGCTAGAAGTGACCCCACAGAAAAGCAAGCAGCATCCGAGAGACGAAAAAGAAAAGAGAAAGAAAATCCCCTGAAACAAGTTCATTTACTGACTGTTTTGTACCATTTCCAGAGATAATCCTAATGTCAGAATTAACTAGTCAACTAGCTATTAGTAAGCTGGAAGAAATTTTAATTACTTTCAGTATCCTTGATAAACTAGTGATTCAACAACTAGTGATGAATTTCAGTGGTTTCAGAATGAATCCTACAGTATATTATACATGTCATAACAATCCCACACTCTCCAGAAGTTAGTAGTCATGGAATATATCACACAGTTTGACAAGAAAATCTCTCAACAAGATCTACGTTTATCTCCTATGACCTACAAAGCAACTCTTATCACAACAAATGGAGCAAGCCCAGCACATCTCAATGTACAGACAGATTGAGACAAATCTATCTACTTTAAGGAACAGCCTCAGAGGACTATCAAAGTAAGCTAAAGATATATGTGCTCTCCCACAGCAAGATTTTTAAATCTATCTTAACTCTAACTAGTATGTTCACAGCTAGGGGAAAAAAAAAAAAAAAGCCAGAGAAGTGCCAGGAACTAATTCAGAAACAGATAAGATCTGAGGTCTTACCTTCCATGTATTGTACTAAATAGCACCCTAATAACAGGTTATGGTCAACTGTAATTTCTGCCAGAAGTAACCATGGAAACCACTCATCTAAGTGCATATATGAGGGGAGGTAGCAAAAGAACTGGACTCAAATCCAGACTCAGAAAACTTGGAGCGCTAGCTGCAACAAGCCTCCAAAAAGATGCAGCTGTTGGGAGAAACAGCTTATACATATTTATTGAAACATTTTTTTGGTCTCCATCACAGAGAAGATGGAGCAGATTCCCATACAGTACTAAGAATAGGAGAGCAATCAATATGGACCATAAGGCAGAGGTGTTGTGGTAATTCACAGCAAGTCAAGATTCACGTTTTGGTAACTTGTGGATCTTCGGTAAGTCTTGTTTACGAGGTCTGAAAGACTTCACACCACTCAGGCAAACAGTCTCAAAGAGTCACCACCCATGTCCACACTGCTCAGAGGGACCAGCCTTTTGGAGAGATTGTAAACAGCACAAATATCTGCTTCTGTATCCACCTAGAGAACATGTAAAGCCCCCCTGTTCAACCCTGGGTGGTAGCACAGCAAGCCATGGGGCAGGCACGGGCTGATATTCTCTCTGGGCAGCAGACTCCAGGTGCCACCCCAAAAGACTTGTGCCTCCAACGAGGGTGCGACACCGACAGCAGCCTCACAAGAGATGTTTTAAATATGGGGCTGAGACGGGTCAGAAGAGCTTTAAGCAGCAGCTACAGGATGACTTGTTGCTTATTTGCACCACCGCATTTTCTGCAAACTTCCTTTGAAGATCTCCGAATAGCAACATGTTTTTTAATAACCTCAAAAATTAATACTCTAGATGCCTTTTTAGAGCTAACCTTGAAAACTTTGTTGATATAGAGCACACGCATCACTAAAACACAATCCAAATTCTTTTAAGTCAAGACATACATAACCCCCTGCAGTATTTTGTCTACATGTTTTGAGGAGCTTTAACTGCTACCAGTTAATGCTACCATTTGCAAGATAAAAATTTCTAGGCTTATTTTACAGAATTATAGATAGTACCTACCTCCACCCATGCTCCAATACACTACTGGCAACTGAAAGTACTCTAAAATTTTCCCACAGGAACTTGATATGCCTAGATAATGCACTCATTTCTCTCTAAAAATTTGTAAGAATTTAGTATCTATCTGACTTTAAAAAAGCCAATATTGTCTCGATTATCAGGAATTTCCTATCACCAAAAGATGAAGGCCATTAATGAGTGGGTCAGGCCAGATCCAGCAGAGTTGTGAGACTTTGTTCCTCTTAGAATTAACTACAGGACTTTTTTTGGTCAGTTCTTCCTTAGGTTACCATTGTCACATGATTATTTACTCTACAAAATTATTTTTAAATTTCCAGAGTAGTCTGAATTAATTTGTACATACATGCATAAATAATAAATACACCAGTGGCAGAATATAGACTGCAATACTATTTAAACATTCTTATGCCTGTTTGGTAATGAGTCATTAAAATTAGCCGCTGTATGATTGGTTGCACTATAATTAGCTTTTGGTTGGGAGTTTTTTGCAGGTTTGAGGGTTTTGGTTGGGTTTTCTATTTAACTTTAAAAAATTAGAAATAGATTAGAGCACTGCAGCTGTACTGGAATAGAGAGGAGAAAGAGGGACGTCTCCATGCAAATTCACAAGCAGAAGGGACACTTCTCAACAACTTAAAATGCAGCTGCACAGCTAACTTGCCAAAACATCGAGTTTTTTTTTTTTAAAGAAAAAATAAATAAAAAATTATGCCATTTTACAGCCATATGTGACCATCTCCCAACTTCCTTCTGCCCGATAGTTTGGAATGGGATGCTACTGTCTCTGTGCACTTATCTATTTAGATGAAGCAGAAGAAAGTCAAATCACAAGAAAGACGGAGTGGAAATCTGTGTGGATCTGTGTGTGACTCTAGAGGCAACACCACAGACAGGAAGAAAAAAGAAATATGGGTGTAGCAGAAGAAAAATGAAGGAAGATAGTTGCAAATATATTTCTGGAGGGTAAGGGGAAAGACACCGAGATTGCTCATTTTTTGGCCTAATGAATAAATCATTTGAGTTTCCTCCCCCCTTGTGCACCTGCTGCTTTGAAAAGCCCCTTCCACAACCAACAACTGAACAGCAAATGCTGCACAATGACTCAAATGTTGCTGGAGCCATGCCAGCAAAAATTACCACTCTTCAACCAAGATAAACATCATATTACTTCATTACCCTTTTAAAACATATGCAAATTAAATCCATTATTCTTTTTTCTTACAGAAATGAAGTTCCTTTGGCTGGAATTCAACAGCTCCCTTTGTCATCGTTGACCATGAATGGATGAACTTCATGTAGATGATGCCCATTTCCCATCTTTGAATCAAACATTAATACCATTTGACAGTAATAAATAACATTTATCACAATAGGGATCTACTAATGATTTTCCCACTAAGCTGGCTCATCAGAACCTATCAGCTGACAACTGCATAAATGAGATTAGCATAACAGCTGCCTATGACAAATGTATCTAAATCATTTTAATGCCAGCTAGCTCTTTGATCTCCCTATCACATTGTTGCCAAAACTAAATCCATTTCTTCAAGATACATGTTGTTTATTACAGATACATGTGTATATTCCACACCATTATGTGCTCTAGAGATTTCAGTAATTAAAAGAATTAAAAACACCGATTGGATACTACCACTGTAATGTAAACTTGCAACACTGCACTTCAGAGTAGCATTCCACTGCCTGCTTAATTCCCCCCCTCCCACCCCAAATTGTAGGATTCAGTGTTTAATAGCTGTGTGTTTCTCTGGCACAAAATACATGTTTTAATGTAAATATGTGTATTAGCTTCTCTTTGTGAGTATTGCTTACAGAAGCATCATTTTCATACAATTTAAACTAATTCCCAGTAATATGGGACTTGGTTCCATGCACACATCAAAGCAACAGATCATTGTGTTGGTATAAATGCAGAAGTGACATGGAAAGAAAAACTTGCTGGTAGAGAAATGTATTTGTGTTTTAATTATTATTACAAGCAAGGCCTGTGAGACTGTCATACAAACTCATGAAAACAGATTTCAGATTAAACCCAAATCTGGCAGCTCTCATTGCACCTCTAAAACAACATTTTTGAAAGCACTTTAACTTCCAAACTCTTCTTCAGTCAAAAGTCAATGTGCTCCAGTACCTGAATTCAAAATTCTTCAGATTGTCAGAGTTCTTCAGGTCCTTAAGAATATAGACAGCTTCCTTGATGTCTAAAACACAAGGGAAAAGATACCCTTGGGTGCTTCAGAAAATCCCAGTCAGATTCACAATTCTTAGATAAAGCCCATGGTGCTTCAGAAGTGAACAAACTGGATACAACATGGCACAGGAAAAAAAAAAAACCACAACACAGAGGAAAGTACTAAAAATCATCTTTTCCCCTGACTATTTCCCCAAGCTCTTTTATTGCACCTGAAATTATCATTTCTAGAAATATTTACTTTCTTAGCTATGCTAAAGACTTGTAACAAATGTGTCTTTTTGGCTCTGTTGGCACCTTGACATTTCTAAAAAGCTTTCTTCCTCCCCAGTTTCGAACCATTTTAGAGCCACCAATCTGTTGAAACCTGCAGAAAAATCCCCATTGAATTACTTCAACTTGGATCAAGCTTTTCACAACTTCATATACGAATTAACATCAAGCATCCCTACACTTGAGTGCCCTTGATTTAAAACCCAACTGTGCGTGTACCTTTCCTGGACTGTGTAGCTTAAGTTTATTTTTCAGTTTTGTAAGATTAATCATTTGTTTTTCCAGCAGTGTTTTCAGGCACGTTCTAAACAGAAATGTACGTAACTATTTATACTTGAAACATCTTAATGGCTATTCTGTGAATAAATAGAAAGCAAACTAGGTATCTGTGCTACATTTAAAGTTAAAATACATATCCATTTACTCAAGTGACTAAGTAGGAACATGTATCTTTTGACTTCCACTGAGAACCAGTATCAATTGGCACCAGAGCTCAGTTCTCCTGGAAGCAGCATCAGTTCATGGTGGGAAAGGTTTCACTTGGAAACATTAAGTTAGAAAAGTTTGAAGGGTTTTGCATAAGCATGGAGAATGTGCTAAGTATGAGAACTAATGAGATTGCAGGCTGAGAACTGTTAAAGTATTCCAGTTATAGTGCTCTGTAGCAAATATCTTGTTTTCAATGCCACTACATTCACAAGCACTTTGTTCTTTCTTGCATTTCAATTAAAATTCATGCGATGTTTTCGCCACATATTTTTCAAGTCTGCCTGCATTTTCCATATCTTGGAAAAATTTCTGGCCATTATTTTTCATGTAAAATGAACAGAATGTATGGTCTTTTGTCCAAGCCTTTTGTTTTGTGAAGCAGGCCATTTTTCATGGATGAAACTGAGGCACACACTTTCAGTTTTGACAGCGTTTCTTATCATTCCCCCCAGTTAGCATTGTCACCTTTCATTATTTAATTTTGAAGTACAAGGAAGGCTGACTTACACCCATGATGTATAATTATGAGGCAGATGGAGGGCTTGGAAAGTAGAAACGCTGAATTAGGGCTGTAGTAAGTGCCTGTAAGCTCCCTGTGAAAAGTCCTCTCTGTGCCACCAGCTAAAAACAAAAAGCCAAACAATTTAAACTAAATGAATCCATGCTGTTGTAAGGACTGAGTTAATGAAAGTGAATACAAAACTAATAAAGTACATTGGTTGTGGTTGCAAGGTAATTTAAAATGTTTTCAAGTACAAATGATAAAATGTGTTTGTATTAATCAAAATCATCTTTGAATGTGCCCATGGTCAAAAAGGCTTTTTTTTTTTAACCTCCACTTCATTTGAAATCACTTTGACACAAGTCCACTCTGCATTTTGAAGAGAGAAGAGCTTTCTGCAGTTCTTTCATATGATAATGTACAGTATATTTTCAGCTGCCTTTTTAAAGTTTAAACAAATGGAAGGCTTATTAAGAAGATATCATAATTACATGCAGCTATTTTACTAGCTCTTATCTGAAGCAAAAGCAAGCAATTAGTTGAGAACATAAATTCATTGAAGACACTTACTGAACATGAGGGAATAGACCAGCAGGAGGAAATAGGCCCATTTTACTGTTTCATCTTCCCTGTAGAAAGACTATAAAGTTATTTTAGTAGGCTTAACACCACCTACAAAATAGCTCGCATATTTGAAAAATTAACTAATATTTCAGAAGGCTCTGAGACTGTTTAGCAAATGGCCAAACATACCAAAAAAAAGTCACTCTCAGTCTTAGATGGAGGACAGCTGCTTTGACAAACAGTAAGGAGCTACTGCTGGAATAGATACAAAACAAATCACTGGCCAAGTGGTCACTAGGTCGGTTCTCACCACCAGAAGCATAAACCCACCACTGCCTTGAAATCCCATTTTTCTTTCAAATGACGGATCCCTGAAAAGTAATCATTAATAAATCAAAATAATGAGATTTTTGCTTCATGCTGAATGCAGACACCAAATGGAGCACTGTTAGTTCTTATTCTATTTGATTTTTCTCTGCTTTTTAAGCATTCAATTCTCTGGAGTGCTGACCACATCCCCCACCCCTGAGCATACAAAACATTTCACAGATGTTTAACATTAAGCACATGAATAGCTGTATAGAAATCTATGGAAACATTCATGAGCTTTAAAGTTAAGCACCTGCTTAGAGGTGACAGGATGGAAGGGAGGACCACAGGCCTAGAGCTGCCACTTGAGTTGTCACAGTGATGGTGGTAACAAGCACCAGAACACGATCCCCACGCACTTCAATCCCTCCCAGCACGGCAGAAACATCTCCTGAGAGGACACAGTTGACCAGATTTAAGGTGCACAGGGGCCTGGACAAATTGCTGACCTCCAAGGGGAAGGAGCTGAAGAGGGCAGTAAACTGCACAGCCACAGGGAGGATGAAGAGGAGATGAACAGGTTCTTCACAAACACACACGACTTATCTATTTTAAATTCGATGTTTAGGACAATAACATTTCTGTCATAAGAGGAAGCTTTATTTAAGGAGGTTGAGGGAATAAAGTTCAAGGTTTTCAACAGTCACTCCATTATGGTTGGATGCCAGAATGACTGCAATCCTTCATCTGACATAATTCTTCAATTTCAGAAAATGACCATTTTGGTAATGAGAACCTTGCAGTGTTTGTTTCTAAGTCCTGGTAATCCAAAATGCAGTTCATACATAAAGGTTACTTTGTACATAATCTTTACTTTTTATATTCCCATTTGCTGAACAGAAGTCGATTAAAATAATTTAAAACATTCCTAGTAGAAGTATCCACTCCTCCCCTTTTGTTACAGGAATAACCAGGAAAAAAAAAAGTAGAAGAGTACTGAAAAGGAGATTTTTCCACTTTTACTGGGAACATATGAATACACGTTTCTCACATTTTTAAGACAACACCTACACGCAGATCCTCTTTGTCTAGAAAGAATGATAGAATACTTTTGCTGGAGTTTTTGAACATTTTCTAAACTAGTAGAAAAACAGTTGTTTTTCTAGCAGAAGCATTTGGCAGGCACATTGGCAGAGTAATACTTCATCTTTCTGCAGTTGTCTTCACTTGCAAATCTCAGTAATATTAATTCACTTTGGAGAAACAGTCTAATGATATTTTTTTCCTCTTGTCATCGATTGGGCTCTGAATGTTTCTTTTAATGAATGCCACATAATTCATGCATAGTCACTACTGAACCCAGCAAATTCATAATTAGTGACAATTTTGCACCTGCTGTTATGGGTTGATGCTGCTCACTTTAATTTAACTTGATACCTTGATTATTCATTGGAAACTGCAGGAGATGTCGATTATTTTACACCCTTCCTGAAAAGAACATAGCAGTCACAACTGGATAAACACAAAAAAGGCTTTTCAACAGTTTTCTAGTAATCAAGAACCCAATCCAGCAATACACACATATTGTGTATATATACACACGCATTACATTCATGAACGTCATCCTCAAGATAGTAGTATTTTGGATGCTTAAAACAAAACACGATAATAAGTTTAACCATATTTTTAAGTTGAACTACTAGCTAAAGTGGGAAGCATCATGGATATTTTTATGCCAGAGGTGATCCTGCTGGAATGTGTACTTGACTGCGTCCAGTATCAATCCTAAGACAAAGCCACATTTGAATTTTGAACCCCAAACATCATGTGGCAGTTGGGAGAGTTCTTTGTGTACAAGAGGGATGTCACACACAGAAGAACTGAGCACAATCATGCTGGATGCATGTATGATCATGGCTACAGATTTCTTCCTGCCCCTCCACATCCTACCATGCTCAAAGCTATTACACACGTCTGACCATTTTAAACACCTTTCTATTCTCTAAACCAAAAGGTTTACCAGTTTGTTTTTTCTAGAAGCCTGAGCAGCACTTTAAAAAAGGGAAGGTAGTAGATGAAGCTTAACATGCCAAACCAAAACAAATCCAGTGCTACCCCTTCAAGCATTTCACAAATCTAGAAAATTAAAAGGGCTAGCAAAATTTGCGCACTGGTATCACAGGACAGAACAGAAAATATTTGGAGTGGTGTTGATGAGCGTATTTGTCCTCTAAGAAGAGCTAAGAAGGCACCAGAGACTGTTCCCAAGAACAGGGTGGCATGCAGGAGGTTTCTAGAGTCCATCCTGGGTCAGCCACAACACTGTTACACACTATAAGAACACATTACACTTTCTCAAGGTATTTCCAATTATGCCTTAAACTCCAGCATTCAAAAACCTAAACACACAGAGGCCATGACTGGCTGATAATTCTGTCTATCATCAATAATCAGGGTAATGAAATCCCAATTGGCTTTTTTTTTTTTAAAGATATCACCTATATTTGTGTTTTCTGCCTTACCAAAGCATCTTTCCCCACCCTACGCCCCTTTAGAAGTGAAAAACTTTGCATGTTATTAAAGAATCATCCTTCTCTCCCTCATTTCCTCCTAAACTTTTTTTTTTGAAGTTTGGAAATGCTCAGAAGCACTTTCTGAACCTTTTAGAAAATCTTATTTCATTTTTATTGTATGACTTGCCTAGCAAATAATTATCAAAAATTAGTTTTCTATTAGGTAAAACAATTAGAAAAATGAGAGACATTTTTGATACTTAAAGCTCCCCACATTTCCAGATATTATTCAGTAAGAAAAAAATATTCAGCTCCATCAACTCAAACAGCATTTTGCTACAAACAAATTAAATGCTTATATTGTCCTACCGATGTTAAAGTCTGGTTTCTGCATCCTGAGACATCCCAGTGTGACTGCCACAGACTAGGAAGGGGGGGTTCTGAGGCACCTCACTTTCGTACAGCTAAATCACAGCCTTGGACATTTTTTCTGAACTCTAGAATTTCCAGCCACATGCTCTCAATGCCAATAGTCAAAGGTTTAAGTGGCACAATGCCTGTTATTTAAGTTAGTCTTACAGAACAGAAAATGTGGTTTAGATATTTTAAATCATGACCTTTTCCCAACTGTAACCAATAAGCAAGAGAAAAAAAAAAAGAGCATCTCTAACCTACCTTACCTGGCTGACAGACAGATGCAGAACCAAAATAAGGCAAGGAAGAAGGTGCTCATGTGGAAACCGACCATTTAAGACTTTTAAGACTTTCTGGTTTTTATTGTATGCTTTTTATTAAAATTAATATGCTAGATACCGCAGTTACTCTTCATTCTACTCCAAAATCAAGGCAATAACCATCCCAGCACTGGTGCTTTCGTGTGACCAAGAAAACCATACAGTGTACACAGCTATTGTTTCAGCTGCACAATTTTGTCTCTTCTCCTCTTTGGGGGATAAAATTCTTCATAGAAAAGTTATGTAATGAACTCTGTGGAGCCAAAAATACTGGACCAAGTAGGTATTTAAAAATAAATCTGATTTTCCTGACTCAGCTTATATCCTTAATAAGCAGTCTAATGACTCTCTAGATGACTGACATTAAAATTATCATAAACTGAGTTCACTATTAGAATATTAATGGAAAATGCTATCATTTTATAATTATACAGATATAATGGAAATTAGACAATAAAGAACTGCATATTCAAGAATTTCTTCAAATACCGGAGAAATCTATTTTTGTAGATACAGAACTATCAGCGTACATGAGCAGTCCATGGTCTTTTTCAAATTATCAGTTCTGTGATCTCTAAATCAGGAATAGTATGTAATTCTTGAACAGATAATGGTGTCAGCATCAGTAAGGACCATTGCTCAGGACCACTCCCTGACAGTATACTACTACTGGGAACTTAGTCTAGGCCACAAAATTCACCTAATATGTTATTTTAACTCAAAGGCAATGCTTTCCATGCCAATACAGTCACGTGAAGACAAACTGAATTTGCTGTCTAACTAAACAGCTGTCTCTATCTTGTAGGCAGAGAATGAAACCCTGATATGCCACCATGATATATGCTGTGTATGTTAGAGAGCTACAGAGGACTTTATGCTGAGCATATCAGCATAAGAGGACATTTGACTGTGGCTTCTTGCAGCCAGAATAAAGTTGTATTGGGCAAAGAAGCCAGGACCCAGTCAGCTGCTCATGACAGCTTGCTTTCTTCATCAGCCCTTGGACCAGCCAAACCCTCCTGCTGGTCAGGAAGCCAAGACATAGCATGAGGTTTACACTATAATATAAATTCAATAGATAAATTGAAATCAAGAATCCTGTATTAGCATTCCCCACACATACACTCCAATCGATGAAAATAGTTTCTTCTGCAAGAGAGTTGTTTCTCCAACAAGCAAACTCAGAGGTACTACAATCACACTTTTCTGACAGTCACTATAGCCATTCTATTAACTCTGCTTGAGAATTTTTACTTCCCACCCCCTGCCTCCCAAAACAGTATTTGGAATTTTAATATATCATAGTTAAAACCTGATGAAAATAGGAACTATGCATACAGAGTATCAATCTAATAACTAGCCTTTACAGCAAGCTGTGATTGCATGCTGGCTCACCATTAAGAATTCAAGTGTCACATAGAAAATAAATTTGCACTCTTGAGTATTCCATTTCAATGGGTGACTACAAATGTAAACCCACTGAACACAAAAGAAAACACTGGAGAATAGGACACTTGCTCTTCAAGTTTCTAAATAAATCTATTTTAAAGTGTTTTCTGCTGACTCAAGAACTGATGTGGATTAGAATTCAGTTTTAGCATCTCCCAAAAAAAGCCATGAATGTCACATCTTAAATTCTGTCAAGATACTGGGATTTAAGCTCACTTTATTTCTGATCTGGACTATAAAGTATTTGAAAGGATTAAGAAACTCCTCAGGATGCAGAGAAATCACCATCTTTGTTGCTATAATATAGCCATGAATATGCCCTCATGAGAAATGTTTCCATCCATTTTCAATCATGTAAACACATGTCAACTGTTCAGACCTGTGGGAGACAGACAAGCTGCTTCTCCCACTTCATCTGTTGTGCAGAAAGTTGCTGCTTTGTCTTTAGAACTCTACTTATGCTGCTTTCAGCAAGAAAGTACTCCATTGTTATAGCCTGTCTTTTCATATGCCTCTGGGGACTGAAAGGATGGTGCAGATGGTAAACAAACATGCTTTACGGTCTTTGAGCTTCGAATGAGAAATTCAGATTTGCTTTTCATTTCTGGAATGCCACTAGGTAAAGAAGTTACTCAAATTTATTATCAAGCTGGTCCTCAATCCTGTGCGACTCCTCTACAATTGTACTATCCAGCAGAGATGCTTCCCCTCAGCCTCAGAAAGCTGACTGACAAGCTTAAGAAGTCCATTACATACCTAAATTTCACCGGGGTATTTCATTCTGCTTACATGGTATAGATACAAGCAAGAGCTCTAATTAATTTAATTTTAAGAACCTGAAGCTTTACATCATATACTTCGTATTCACATACGGGGCACAGTATCCAGGTCCTAAATATGCATATACCAGTCCAGTTCACAACAACTGGAACAAAGACAATACAGACAACCTGCTTCCTTCATTGCACCTGTAGCTAGCTCATCTAGACAGCATCCTAGAAAGTCTCAGATCACCTTCAAAGGTAAAAAATAAGTAGATTGAGCCAACAACTATACATCTATCTGACAAACCTAGATCTAGGTAGTCACCTATAATTAGAAAGAACAGAGTTTTTGGTGAAGTACACCTTCTTACAGAAAAATACTGCAATGGAACTAGAAAGGACTCAATTCATTTAAACTATCATTAGGATGATAACGAATTTTAAGTAATTACTACAACATATGACATACTTGATACTTTCTAAATGGTGTAATAAGCAGCACTGAGAACAGGCAGCTTCCTGGAAAGGCTGCAGCTCCTTATCAACAGAGTGCTGGTATAGAATTCAACTTCAACTTTGTCTTTGGAAACTCATTTATTTGAAACAAATTCACAACTGTGACATGGAGCAAAGTAATGACCACGGTCCTTGTACTTTAGCAAGTGAGAGGGACAGCCATAGCATTTATCCAGCCTGCAAAAATAAGGGACATTTGCTGAAAAAGATTACAACAGTATTCCAGATGCAATGTACGTATCCCTGCACAGTGAACGAGCTCCGTCCTCTTTACCCTTGCAGACTCCTTAGGAGCAGCCCAGATGCCCAGGAGCCTACAGGCCACAGTTAAAAGACAGTGAAGCTGGAGAAGGTACTTTCGTTAGATTTGTTGCCTATTTTTCCTTATATAGAATTTCTCCATGGTCCTCTGAAGACTATGATGTTGTGCACAGTTGCTCACTGTCCAAAGCTGATCATACCACTTGCAATACGCACAGCTTTTTGCTTATAAGGATTTCCTCATCCTACATCCAGGTAATCTAGAAGTGTTTTCAGATTAATAAGTGTCCACAAGAAACTCCTTTTACTCAGTCTGGGCACTGGACTACTCTTATGTGAAGAAAAAAAAAAAAAAAACAAAACAAACCAGTAAGGTTTTCATTGTACAGGCTTTCACTGTTAGCTTTCGTCTTATATTTATCACCATGTCTTCAATTTCTTCTCTAAATTACAGAGCTAGGACTTTCTGATAGGCACAATTGCTGCTGCTCAGTTTACTGCCTCCTGTCAGTCCCTGATCACTTCATGACTTTTATTCATCACTGCTTTGATTTATTCCCTTTCCAGAGTGACCAGAGCCCCAGAAAGGGGGAAGGGAAGAGAACAGAAGATTGCTATGGTTAGCTCTTCAGGGAAGTAAAGAAGTTCTTACACTTAAAACATGTTCACCTAGCACAGGTCACAGTAGTTAACTAAAGTAATACATGGAAGTCGACCAAGTTACTTTTCTCCCCGACAGACGTTATTCTGTAAACATTGATCTTCTATTCAGTCCTTTTACAAAACTTGTTTTACTGTAAGACTGCACTGAAATTCACTGCATTTCTGCTTACCTTTTACAATACAGACAGCTTACACAAGGGTTATACCTGCACCAACATGTTTTTAAAATACATATTTATATAGGCTACAGCCATTCCTCTACCTACATAAAACTCATCTCAGCATTTTCAGCCAAGGCAGCCAAAGGCATCCTGGGGGGCATCAGGAAGAGCGTGACCAGCAGGTGGAGGGAGGTCATCCTCCCTCTCTGCTCTGCCCTGGGGAGGCACCGTCTGGAGAACTGGGGCCAGTTCTGGGCTCCCCAGTTCCAGAAGGACAGGAAACTGCTGGAGAGGGGACAGCAGAGGGCTACAAAGATGATGAGGGGCCTGGAGCATCTCTCTAACAAGGAAGGGCTGAGAGACTTGGGTATTTTTAGTCTGGAGAAGAGAAGGCTGAGGGGGGATCTGATCAACGCCTACAAATACTTAAAGGGTGGGTGTCAAGAGGACGGGGCCAGTCTCTTTTCAGTGGTGCCCAGGAACAGGACAAGAGGAAATAGGCAGAAATTGAACATAAGAAGCTCCACCTAAACATGAGGAGGAACTTCTTCACTTTGAGGGATGGCAGAGCCCTGGCAGAGGCTGCCCAGGGAGGTGGTGGAGTCTCCTTCTCTGGAGACATTCAAAAGCCACCTGGACACGTTCCTGTGCAACCTGCTCTGGGTGGACCTGCTTTGGCAGGGGTTGGATGGGATGATCTGCAGAGGTCCCTTCCAACCCCACAGCATTCTGTGATTTACACTGTTTGAGCAGAAGCTTCAGAAGAACTCAAGAGCAAAATAGCACCATGTACCTATTCACATCCCCCATTGCTTAGTTCTGAGTATTGGGAGAAGCAACGAGTAGAACTTCTGTGCAGTGGGAGAAGCTGATGAAGTCCATTCAAACAGAACTGTGCAGTGGGAGAAGCTGATGAAGTCCATGCTTTCACAACACTTGCTGCTAACACAGCTGAATGCCCTGACGTGCCCATACAGCAGGTACCCCTCTGCAGCCACCCGTCACCTCGTTCCCTTGTAACCAAGTGGAGAAAGATTTTTCCAGACTGGCTCTGCACAAAAAGGATCATGCACAAACAGCTGACTCTCTGGAAGTCAGAGTAATTAAAGCTGTCTTTAAATCTTCATAAGACATGACCGAGTATACTAACATAAGTCAACATTTTAAAAGATGGAAGAATCCTTCGACAGAAGAATCATAGCCTTTATTGACCAAAACATATAAATTTCTGGTCTGAATTTAATGCTTTTTATCTTCAGATCTTGTTAAGTATTACCTACTAAAGAACAAAACTGGCAGGCACAAATAAAAGATTGAAGTTATGCATTAATGTAGCTCATCCATCGGAGGAGAGAAGCACACAAACTGTCACAGTTACCGTGTGTAACGCAACACAGAAGCAAGCTTACCACACCTTGCTAAATTGATTAAAATTTTTAGTGTACTCCTTGCTCCTTCCCCACTAATAAAACCTCCAAACCAATCTCTCTCATTAATTTGGGCTAACAACACTGATGTAACAAGAGCTGGCCTTTGTTATGAAGCCTCCTGTGAAAGCCAAATCCTTTAATGAATATGTAAATAAGCCACAAAAATGACAATGCCAAGCAGATATCACCTGTGCAAACATTTCAACAAGAAAAACAAACCCAAAATATAAACTTCACAACTCTACAAACACACTAGAGAAATAAGTGCCAAGACACTTGGCCACATACCTTATTCTCCAGAAACAGACATTGTTTGCATTTGAATTGATGATTAAAAACTCCACTTTTTAATTATTACATGATGAGCAATAGTTCCACTTCCTAGAAATAAAGAAATCTGAAGCTACCCACAGCTTAAATGCAACTTGCAACAGTAACAATATAAAAAGGGCAATTCATCATGCAGAAAATTTGTGTCCCCAAATATCCGAGATGTTCAGTGGTTGAGGAAGTGGGTGCCTGCACATTGTGGTTACAGTATTTACATTAGAGACTTTTCCTATCAAAGTTTTTTCACTTTATACAAATCCTAAAACTGCTACAAGCATTAGGCCTTGCAGGTATTGTAAGTAAAGGTGAGCAACCGGTGTGAAAAACAGTGTAGAGAAACACGTTCTCATTATGAGTAGAGAGAGAGGAACCTCCAGAAACAGACAAGCAGCTTCCACAAGATTTTTAGAAGTTCTGACTGGCAGCCAGTCCTTGCACACATTTCTCTGCAACATGCACTCTCCAGAGCCCAAGACATCAATGTGAGAAATCCCACACACATCCAAAGCTGAAATGGGAAAATCCCAACAGGTGTAGTTTTTTTTTTTTGAAATACATACAAGTGAGGAGGGGGGGAAGCTTCCTAGGAATTACAACTTTCTGCTACTTAAAAGTTGGAACAAGTTTGTTGTTCCAACTGTAAATCTAGATTTGGTCTGCTCTCCAAGGGTAAAGTTAGACTTGATATCAAAGAACAGCTGCTGCCAATGGGAAAGGCAAGCAAAGCAGTAGGATGGTGCCCTACTGAAGTCCATCGTGGGTTGCTGGGGTGTGAATTCCTTTCTTCCAGTCCCCTGAGGTGGGAACTGCATTCCTTTAGCCTGAAATTAGTCTGATGAAGCCACAATAACATTCTTGAGTTATCATTGTCACCTGTTGACTATTTTCTTTTGCCTTTGGAGCTTTACTGGGCCCTCATGTACCTAAGGCAGTTACTGAGATTTTCTCTTGCTTTTGTTTACATTAATTGTCTATTGATTCAGTTTAACTGCTTATTATGGATTTCCCCAGGAGATAGATATATATATCTCTAGTTTTCCTGTAAGAACACACCAAGCATTTATGTAAAGCACTCCTGGCATATATTTTTTCTCCTGCTGAATTGTTTTTGTTAGATGACTATTTCTATTACTTCTAAACTTGGAGGCAGAGTCTAGGGTTATTATTTTCCTCCGTCCGTCTGATGTTTAGCAGCATCAAGATATTTTCCTTACTCCTCCCCTCAAGGAAAATATCAACAAGTAAACCGCATTCTCCACAATACTGAGATAAAGGTGAGAAGAGAAATTTCTGGTAAAGTCACTGCCAATTGTAGGCAGTAGAGGCTAAAGATAAAATAGTGACTAGAGATGTTCTGTGCTTTACACAACAGGACAATAAGAAAAGCCCACGAATAGTGTTTGCTTCAGAATTGCTGATTTCTCAACATTCACAGGATTTGAACTGTTCCGAGCAATTTCTAAATTCTAATTTCTAATACAGTACTAGAGAGTTTACAGATTAGAGGCTGTAATTCCCACTGATTTTTTGAAAAGGAGGCCCCGAAGAGACCTCAGTGTATGCAGTGTTTAAGGGCTTCTCCATAGAGAAGCTGGTCTCTATTGCAGGTCCTCCCTTCCTGGGTAAATCCTGGGTCACTGCAAGACTGACCAGATGCTGACTCAGCACAGTACCCAGAGCAGGAGCACAGGGCATTCAGGTGCTCTGAGTATTTAATTTCACATACACATGAGAAGCTCAGAGCTGTCCTAGAAATAAGTACAGAGGCACATAGATGTTAGGCAGGTATGAATCCAGTTGCATTCAGAAATAGCAAAAAAGTATGAAGTGTTTTCTAACTTGTAGACATAGAAAAGATGTTTAACTCTTCTTAACAGATATCTTACAGGCACCACTCAAGAGCATGCTTTCCTAATTAAGGATCCAGCAAATTAGAAAATAAGGCATGAAAATGTGAGTCTGGGGGACGGTGAAGAAACAAACCAAAACATCTACAACCTCTCTGTTCTACAAACAGTATTGCTCAGCGAACATATAACCCACCACACTTGCAAAAAGGCAACTTTGACTGGAGTGCCAGCATCACCGAGAGACAGAGGCAGGTGTGACAACAGCAAGTGTCAGACACTGCTGAAAGAGCAGTTCCTCCAGCCAGGTACCACCACACAAACACCACAGAAGGATCTGTCAGCTTCTGCCTAGTCAGACATGCATATCCCACCACCAGGCCTGCTTCAGTCTCTTTCCACTTTCCTGGTTTGTTGCCTTTTTTTTTTTTAAATATATACACACATATAAATACATAAACAAAACACATCCATACACTACACTTCTATCACAACCACCTTCATTCCCATCTCCTACAACCTTCTCACCTTATGAGACCAGTTTTTCCTCCACATTTCCTCTTACACTGAAACAAGCTCTTTAAAGCTTCAGTCCTCAGACCCTCCCATGCTCTCTTTGGGAAGGAACAACTTGCCCTCAGAAAACCCCAATCATTTGCACACAACTTGGGTGCTCCCACAGGCTCCCACCCAAGCTCACCACACTAATAAGGAGATATTTTGGGGCCAGAGAGGGCACACTGAGCATCACTTAACCCTCTGCACAACCAGCAGTTAAACTGTTCTTGGTACAGAGCTATAAGGCTGAAGTTTAGGTGCTGTGCAACAACTGTGGCTGGTGACACACTAGAAACCAAAGGGAAATCAAGGAGGGCAGAGATCCCCTCTGTTGCATTTATGTATAATTAACACCTCATTAAAAGTAGGTGAAAAAGTAGCTTAGCTGAAAATTTTAATCAAGCTGCATTGATAGAACCCAAACTTGAAATAAAAATGCCTTTGGGCACACGAAGGGTTTTATTGAAGTACTACCTTTCATACACACAAACATACACTAAGACGACAGAAGTGGACATTTTTCTTTTGTAACACAAAACCACTGAAATGAAATAGTGGCATTTCAAAAACATAATTAGGTCTTGCAAAAAGCACCCCTTCTCAAGCCCTGTAAAAACACCACAGGCATATAAACTTATTTTCCTTCAGGAAGCAGTTGATTCGTTTTCTCCCCACACCCTTTTAAAGTTCTTCTGTTTAAAGACAATTTGTGTGTAACAATTTCTTATTCACCATTACTTCCTAAGAAAATCTTATCACAGGTGTTCAGAAATTTAACATGTACCCTCCTAGCATTCTTTACTAGTTTCGTAACATAGCACAAATCGCCATCTTAAGTGTTTTTCTATATAACTGGGAGGGGTGGGGTTGTGGTTTTGGTTTCTATCACCCTACGTGGTGGTACATGCACTGTTTCTACAATTCCACTCTACCATATGTAGTTTTGGTGTCAATCACCATGCTTCAGTTCATAAAGATTCAAATCCACATGAGTACTCAAAATATTTGGATTTTTGAAAGTTGGGGTTTTTTTCCTCCAAACTATCTGCAGTGATTTAAGTTACACCGAAGATTAGAAAAATGAGGCTAAAACCCTTACCTATTAGATACACCAACAAAACCAGAACACAACTGACAGTAAGGAGTTGGTATTGCCTGTTCCTTGCTGCTTACATCTAAGCACAGATCGGTCACTGTGTTCAGTCATCCCACGGGCAACATTTTGGAACCCACACCAGTGACACAATGCAGTAAGCCCTGTTAGGGCAAAGTGGTTCTCTAGATCAAAGGAAAGCACAGGAGAGGAGCTAAGCAAATAAAAACTATTAGGTTTACATATGCTCAGTATTGCCTTGTGCTATTGCTCACTAGTTTTGGAAGCTAACATCAGATGATACACCAAATACATGCCCTGTCACTGAACTTCAATATAGAGAAAGTTTATGTTAATTGGAATGTTAAATTAACCAGAAAAAATGTTTTTTGAGGGTAACATCCCAAGGGGATGAATAACAAGCATAGTAGCAGTTAATAACTTGTGTTTATTTACCAAGGTTGAATTCTACCTTTAAGATGGCATTAACCTGTGGTGTTGATAATGCACGATCTCTTTATCCCCAAAGAACCTCCAGGGGCACTGTCAGAAAGCTGGTATAGCTTAAAGGAAAAATGAACCTCCAGGGGCACTGACTGTCAGAAAGCTGGTATAGCTTAAAGGAATCACAACCATACCCAGTCAAACCCTCTTCAGAAAGCTTTGCTTTCTTTACAGAACCAAATGGTATCTCCCAATGAGCTCATCTAAGATCTTGCAAGCATATATACCCACTGATTGCTTGACAAAAGTGTTGTTGAAATGGTAAAAACTCAATTTAGGTTACATGTAACCTCAGAAAGAACACCAACTGTAAGATTAGAACATCTTCACTTCCCAGACCTGCAACCCATCCTGTCACCCCCATATTTATGACTGTCATTTGTTCAGCTTCACTTGTTTTAAGGTGTTCCCAATGCTTGCCCACAAGTCCTGGTTTCAGGTTGGAACCTGAATAACACATTTCTAAAGCATATTTATTATGATTTTACACTTACTTGAACTCTGATTAAAAACAATATTTAAAAGTGCACCTTTTCTATTCCCATTGAAAAATCGACAGCAATTATTCTAGGTCCAGCTTGCCTTTAATACTAATCTCATGTGAAAGAAGGACAAAGGTAACTTGCAAAAGGTTATTTTAATAACAAAAAATGATTTCATGATTGATCATTATACATATATTGCAGCATGGGATCATACATAATACCAGCATGAGAGAACCTGTAATAGCAATATGAGGGCACTGCTCAGGGGTTTAGTGTGCAGAGGGAGTAACTAATGAAAAAGGTGAAAAAAAAGAGTCATAGAAAAAAAAAAAAGGCTACAATTAGAGATATCTTTTGAAATAAGAGAATAAAGACTCAGAAAGTGGTATATTTAACTACTTTTAAACGTGTTTGAAACTTTTATATCCTGCTCAAGTCCTGGTTTTTAATGAGACACCACAGATAAAAAGAGGACAGAAATAATTTTAAAGGAACAATTGGGGAAATACTTGAAAATCAGGAACATTTGAAGGGGTTTAGGGAAAAGCATTAAACAGAACTCTTGGCTACAAAGGTCGAAAATGACTTTCACGTGTTGAAATAGCTATAATTTCGTCTGTATCTTTCATACAAAACCTGTGCAAAGGAAGTGCTATTACCTAATGGCTAAAATATACACATCTCACTAGAAATATATGAACAATATTTGCTTTAAACTAATTTCATGTCATTAAAATGTGCCACAATTATTCATAGCAATTATACCAGAAATACTGCAATTTCAAGTTACAGTGAAATAATAAGTACCTATTTATCAATTCAGGTTCAAATATTGTCCCACTTATTTGCTTCATGAAACCTGTAGTTTAGATATTGCATGTGCCCATATTTCTCGACAGGTATTTTATTGGAAATGTGCCTCAGCTTCATTAGAATACAGCAGAGGCATGAAGTGCATAATCTACAATTCTTATAAGGCAAAGGGCATCTCAGAAAGCAATATTTCAAAAGCAAATTGAGCTGGAAGAAAATGTGTCAGTTCAACTCACAAAAGTGAAGAGATTTGGTTTTAACCTACTTATCTCAATGCTCCATGAGCAAGATTTAAGAATGGATGGGACACAGTTTTACAGACATAATAATAAACCTACCAGTAAAAAACTACATTCTCAAATACTAAGCATTCAAAATCAGCTCTTATGGCATTATTTATCAGTAAATTTAGAACATCTGGGCTCTTTGCAATTGTGCCCCTGCTGTAAATTATTACATCTTAAAGAAAACTTCTCCACACATCTCAGAATCTTGGAGATACTTAATATGAGAGTTGTAAACTTTACCAGTAAAGCAAGCAACAATTTCCAGTGAAGATAGCCAGGACTGTTCATGGAACCACTCTCCTGTTTAAAAAAAAAAACAAAACAAAAACAAGGCTCTCCTGTTTAAAACAAAACAAAACAAAAACAAGTATGAGTGAAAGTAAGGATAGCAAGCAAGAAAAATCATGAGTATGAGTTAAAGTAAGGATAGCAAGCAAGAAAAATCATGTTTTAACTTAGGTTAAAAGAAACACTGTCCAACTTAAACCCATAAATAAGATTCCTTCTTTTGCATAAACCGCTCATCATGCAAATACCCTAAAACACCAAACCCAGCCAACTAAGATGTGAAATTCAGTAGTATTTCCGAAAACAATCCTTTGATGAATTGAATGATTTCTCCCTCATCTACATCGACCTGTAGATTCCACATGCTGCAGACTGGCTGATAAAGGTAATGTCCCGAGCTCTGTGTAGTCACCCACAGCCAGAGCACCCGATACAGCTGTGACACTGACAACTGCTGAATCTCTGACACCAAGAATCCACTGGAACTTGTCACAGAGCTGTACTACAGTTTGGTTGCAGAATGGGTATCTTTGGCACACTTGCTCCTCTCTGAGGTTTCGAAATGAATGCCCAGACCTATGCAATTTGTTAGGGATAAAGTTCTGTCTGCTAGAAAGCAGACGAAAATAGAGTATGATTTCAAAGCACAGAAAAAAAAAACATGAATAGCAAATATCTTTTTGCTTTATCCTACTGAAAACTGATCTATGGGCTATTTAAACATACTATATTTGTGTCATATTTAAATTAGGCATTATTCGGATTGCCAGTACAGTAGAATGAAACTTAACCCTACATAACTTCACAAAATGCGTTCTGAGACTGTAAGAAATATGGCTTAAATGAATGCCCAGACCTATGCAATTTGTTAGGGATAAAGTTCTGTCTGCTAGAAAGCAGACGAAAATAGAGTATGATTTCAAAGCACAGAAAAAAAAATACATCAATAGCAAATGTCTTTTTGCTTTATCCTACTGAAAACTGATCTATGGGCTATTTAAACATACTATATTTGTGTCATATTTAAATTAGGCATTATTCGGATTGCCAGTACAGTAGAATGAAACTTAACCCTACATAACTTCACAAAATGCATTCTGAGACTGTAAGAATTATGGCTCATAGGTGTGATGCTCATCCTCCGTGTACTGCTCTGATTTCTATGGCATGTGCTTCTGGAGGCTGGCAGTTGCCGCTCTTCTCTGACTGAAGGAACAGTTCAGTTGAAGGAATCTCTCGTTTGATCAGTTAGAAGGCCTTGGAAGGCCTAAGTCTCACTCCCTCACAGAGCTACACACTGACATTAAGTATAGGAAGGTGGGAGAAAAAAAAAAGAAAAGCTCTTCATGATGCTCACAGCTCTCCAGTATCCTCACCTACAGCGGCTCTCAGCTGAACGTGCCCCACATACAGCTACTCTACATGCCCCCTCTGAAGAGAAATTTTTCACAGAAAAATTCTACAGTGTCTGACAATTAGCTTTTCACATACTTAACCCTCACACTGTCCTATCTTCCAGGTGTTATGCTTTTGAGATGACATTAAACTCAGGGGATGGAGCCCCAGTGACCATACAAACGCCACACCGCTGCTCTCAGGCTGGGAAGCACATAGAGGCCTACATTTAAAAGCAATGGACTCTCTTGTTCTGTGGTATCTAATTCTGTGATTGAAAATCCTGCTAAGGCAGCCTGGAGAAAGTTTAGAAGGGTACTGAAACCTAAACCAGGAACGACTTAAAAAATATAGCAGTTTCTTAATTCAAGATCTTAAAATTTTTGCCTTTTTTTTGCTAAGTAAAAAAAAAATAAGTTTCAGGACCTATGGAAAAAAACCCCAACTTTACAGTGTGTGACCTTAGGTGGAAAGAGGTTCTCAAAAGCCGATTGGAAAAAGCATATTAAACAGGGATTAAGAGATAAGAGATTTAAAGATGAGACAGAGCCTGGAACAAAAATACAGAACACCACAAGTGTAATCCTAGCTCTGCCAGTATTATCATGTGGCCTTCGTAAAGTCATTTAACCCCCACTTGGAGAAGCAGCTTTACTCTGTGGATTAGCTTCGTGAGTATCAATAAAAGTTTTTAACTAAGTCTGAATTTGTGCAAGGCGCACACAACGCATTTGGTGTGTTGTTATAGTGTCCCAGGGTTTTGAGCAATGTCATTTTATGCACATTCTGACTGTTGAAAGAATATAAGGAAAAAAACAGTCCTCAAGGGCTGAGATTTTTAAATGCATGTTTAGCACTACTAGATATACATATTATAAAAAAACATCCCACAAGGATCAGCTCTATTGAAATTCTAGTCACAGTTTACATTAAGTCTGCTTATTGTTTTCTATTTAATAAAGGAATTACTTGAACTCAAGAACTGTTTGTAAATTTAAATACTATTCCTTTACAGAAGCTTTTTTATTATTATTACAAATGTAGGTCTTGACAAAGATGAAATTGCATTGTTCAATAGTTTTTTTTCCCCTCTTTCCATTGGAAACAACAGAGTGCTAAGGGAAAGGTAGAGACAGAGTTATTAGAAAAGCCTGCAATTGTGTCACATCAGAATTTGTTTTTGTCTCTATTCTCCAAGCTGTGCCTTTTTAAGTATATCATCAATTGTATGCCTGTATGATCACAGTTATGTAAGATTACATTTTCTTCCAACAGACAGACCACATCACCCACTGAAGACAACTGTATAGCCTGTGGATGGCTTACGAAAACCAGACTTTGTTTCCAGTGCTGCCAGGTTACTGAAAATAGGTACTGATTTAACAAAACAAACACTCATTCTCTTCACAGGAGAAGAAACAGACTATTTACTGAGTACCACGAATACTGAAATAGATGTAGCTCCTTCTACAGCTTCAACAATAGTTTTGATACAACGTCTCTGGAGATTTATGAGAATTTTTCAAGACCAGTGGAAACCCATGACACTAACATCCATTTACACATCTAGTAGACAAACTTTCAGCTCCCTATACCTGTTAAAAGCTAAACAGGTTAATATATAGCCTCATTTATTATGTGCTTCTTTTTTAATCTTTCAAGAATAAAAAAAAAATTAAAAATGAAGGACAGACTCAATTCCTGTGTAATTCACAAGTCTGGAAACACAAGCATGCATTGTGTATCCCCTCATGAAGAACAGATTTCAACACACCAATTCTGTAACATATTAAAAGAACTATGATGAACTGAATTGCCTTCTATAAACTATATCTTTATTTATGAACATGTAGGATACTTTCAAGTAAAAAAATATGAATCCATAGCTTGAAAAGGTGATAGAAAAGAGAATGAGTCTAGGAATAGAGGAAGCATCTGCCAAAGGTGCTACTGGTTCATCAACACAAAATGAACAAGTAAATGTTAGGTAAAAACAACCTTACAGCTTCAGTTCATTACAAACTAAATATAGCATCCCAAGGGAGTTAGAGGGCATTATCCTACTGAATTTGCTAAGAAACTTATGTTTTCCCTAGCATTCTCTGAAGAGGAAACTGTTTTCAGTTTAGCATTTTATCACATAACTTCACATTTAGCAATATTGCAAACTAATGGAGAACACTATAAAAATATTTAAGCACACAAATTAAAACATTCTCTTTCTATTAACAGCTTTTAAAAATTTTTACTCTATCCCTATGAGATACAACACATGCATCAGATTACCATTAAAAAGGGAGTATAAAGAAAAAATGGAACATAAAGACATGGTAGTATTTTGTTGTATTTAGATGATGGGGTAGTATGTTTGCATTTTCAAGACACAATAATGGGATAACAAAGATACGAGTTCACAAAAGGTAGCTCACCTCAGAATTAGAACAAAAAAACCTTAATTATACTGTAATTCTTATCAGTAGGACACAAAAAAAATAACTTAATTATACTGTAATTCTTATCAGTAGGACTAGGTGCACCTTTATTTGGGGAGAAACAAAGCTTTTGAAAATTGTATTTAAAGTTCCTTGTGAAATATAGCCTTATTAGGAAATCCTTCTTGCTCTCAAGATATAGAACGTTGTGCCAAATGTTCAGAATTATAGCCCACAATTCCTTTCTGTTTGTAGTACAGACTTTCTGGCACATTCAATTTTTATTTTAATTATTTTATTCTGCGGAACAGAGTGGTCAGATTTATTACCAAGGTGGACTCCAAAGGCAATATTGTTATAGTTCTAACAGGTGAGTAAACCAATACATTCCTTCAAACCATAAAACAACTAACGACACTTGGAGAAAATAGGTCTGAAGAGCTGAAGCAGAAGAGTTCAGAAGGGAGTAACAGGCTCATTCCAAGAGCAAAAAGGCTGTATAATGCAGAAAGAAAACAGATTACTGCTTCTAAATATCTGCTCAGGTTCTAGAACATGCCAGTAACCTGAATTAAGTACGATTATTTTCTAGTCGTGATCCATCAAATAATTTTAGTACGCTTATACTCAACTTTTTTTTAAACATTTATCCTTTCATCTTTGTTTTCTCCCAGTGGCGTAGGGGTACAGCCTTAAATGGCAGGTCAAAAGGGTTAAGCTGGTCAAAATTATAAATGACAGTACACAGTCCTTGCTCAAGTGCTTGAATATCTTGAGCACAAGAAGAGGGAAAGAATGATAAACTGGTGAATAAAATTTATGTGGTTTTATCACATCCATGTATGATTTAGTAGAAAAAAAGCAAAGGTATAATCAGAAAAAAGCCAGCATGAAATCAATGTTCCATGTGTTATGACATCTCAACATTTTATACATCACAAATTCAAAATACTCTCTCAGTACCTCAAAAGAGGTAGATATCAGTAAAATGGAGCCCCTTCTGGATTGGAATACAGCAGCAATTCAGCAGCACAAATCAGTTTTTATGACGGAACATTAAAAATTACTGTTATTCATTTCAAATTGCTGCAGATAATTACAGAACTTAATTGCAGAGCTGGAAATACTCCAGATATGAAAGGTGCTAATACCTTTCATCTTACAAAAAAATGACGTGCTCTCTAATGATTCTAAGTATTATCCACAAGGCTTTTCATACAGTACCTTCTAGCGCTATGATAAGGCACAAATTTATGGCCATTTTGAAGAGAAGAGCAAAGCACCTTATGACAATATGATCACCAACTGTGAGGAGAATTTACTTTAAGGTATTCCACCTAAATAGATGGAACACCTAAACACTTCTGTGGATAACAGTACTGCAGCCCAGAGTATATGGCTGGTTTATAACCCCTCTCTATTGAAGATACATAAGTAAATATAACATTAAATGGAGCAAGCAAAATGCCATCATCATCATGGAATTACAAGCAGCTTTTCTTCTTTGTTTTTAGTTTGTAGAATTTTGTTTGGGTTGTGGCTTTTCTTCAACTGAATTTATCCCACAGGCTTCCAAATCACTCAGCATATTCATAAGACTGATAAAACACAGTACCAAACAGCATCAAAAGGATAAATTATTTTAAATATTGTAATATCTTAAGTCCAAGAATAAGATTATACCTCAGATTTTTCTCTTGCAGTTCTAACTGCTTGATCCCAGCAAAGCTACTCAGCCTATGCTAGAAACACACAATTTAAAATAGTCTTTACACCTCCTGTCATGAAGGAAACCCATTTATATCTACTCATTCTGTTGAAAAAAGACTAGAAGTACCTAAAGTCATGATTCTTCCATGCTTCCTTCAAACTTGTATCACAAGTCTGAACAATGTAACCCAAATTGTAACCTGCTAGTGCCTTATACTAACATGGTCTTTCTTTGGTCATGTTCTTATGATCTATAATAGCAGTAAATCACTACAGAGATATTCTGATGGTTAAAAAAACCTAGAAAAAATAAAGGCAGAAATAACACACTGAAACCAAGCAATGACAGAAAATTACTTTTGATTTCATGATGTTCTGGAATTTCAACCACTTGTTTCATGAATAAGAGAAATTAAACTTTGTATTTATGGATAGCTAGTCTCTCACCAAGTTCTTCCATGTAGCTATCAGATATATGAAATTTAAGTTTGCCTCCTTCAGTATTACTTTCAAACCAAACAGAAGTTTGAGGCAGATCATTCTAACATTTGGAATAGCTGAAATGTAGACAATACACACAAGAAAGCAAGAAGTGCTAGGTTGCAAACTCAAGCCTTTAAATTAGGAAACAACTGAGTTAATGAATATCCTGCCTCTTTTGCTGCAGAGAATAGCAGTTTGCTTAATGAGCAGCTCTTCAGTATTTTAGTTCGTTGACATTGAACCAAAATGACTCCCGTTTTATTTATGGCACACTATTCAAAACGGTATTCTGGCAGTAGTTAATTTTTCCACTTAATTTTTCTTTAGCATTCATCAGTATTCTGCCCTACAATTTCACAAGCATAGATTAATATTGAATTCTTGTATTTTTTCCCCTCATGAGGTGAGGGTCTGGTATTTAACATGAGACTATTCCTTGATTTCTCATCCCATTCATTAGAACTTCTCAGGTAGTATTTCAAAGACAAAAGCCTTTCTAACTACCCAGCCCTGACTCATCACCACAGGAGATGTACTATGGAAGAGCCACTGTTCCCGATGGGCAAAGCATGGCATTGTGTCAATAGAGTAGTCCACGCTGCAGCCACACCAACACTGTCACCAGGAGTGGCAGCAAGGCTGGAATTCTGACTGTAGCCTGACAGAGAAACCAACATACAGCAATAGCAAACCATCACAGCACACAGTCAGAACATCCTTCAGAGAATTCCACATCTTTTTTTTACTTTCTACATTTTTCTACCTCCAATTATCTCAAATCCCTTACTTATCTCCCAGTTCTGGTATGACGTCCATCTGATCCAGTCCTTATTGGTTCCCATTCTATTGCCTATCCATATCTACATCCCAATTCCACTAATAAAAAGGATTATTCATAGAAGAGTTCTTTGCAAAGCTAAGGTTATGAAATACTCTAGCTAAAAATAAGAACATTTATTCCATTTATCTACAAAATACATGCATCTGAATGTAAAGGTATTTACAGTAAGGGAGAGGGCATTAATGACAGACTAGTTTGGAGAGTAGTCTCTGATCCATGAGGTCTCTAACTGCTATAAACTAGATTTAGAATAATAATTAGCATTTTCATAGAATCATAGAATGGTTAGAGTTGGAAGGGACCTTAGAAATCAAATTCCAACCCCCCTGCCCTGGGCAGGGACACCTCCCACCAGACCAGGTTGCTCCAAGCCCCCTCCAGCCTGGCCTTGAACCCCTCCAGGGATGGGGCAGCCACAGCCTCTCTGGGCAACCTGGGCCAGGCTCTCACCACCCTCACACACTAGAAATAAAGTAGTTCTTCGTAATATCTAATCTAAATGTCCCCTCTTTTCAGTTTAAAACCATTACCCCTCGTCCTATGGCTCCATTCCCTACAACGAGTCCCTCCCCAGCTCTCCTGTAGCCCCCTTCAGACACTGGAAGGGGCTATAAGGTCTCTCTGGAGCCTTCTCTTCTCCAGGCTGAACAACCCCAGCTCTCTCAGCCTGTCCTCATAAGAGGTGCTCCAGCCCTCTGAGCATTTTTGTGGCCCTAAGTGTCCTGCTTTGACCATGTGCTCCTATTTTCTGGCCAAGGAAAGAAACACTTTTTAGGTATTGCAACTGCAATTTCTCTCCCCTGCTTAGACAAGTCCTCTCAGGATGACTCAAGCCCGTATGTGGGATCATACACACCATATTTCTACATCCAGTCACATCCTCCTGATAAAGCTTCAGAAGAGAAACTGTTCTGCAAAAAGTTGTGTGTCCTGTCTGGCCAACAGAAATGGAATTATGTTGAACAGGTAGAATCATAATTGAAAAAAAAAAACACACAAGAAATATAGTGCACAATAAAGACTCATGTACATTTCAATCTACCACTTAGGAGTCATTGAATAATAATGGTCATCTCCAAGAGGCCAAAGGAGGGAAAAACAGCTGTGGGATTGAATCTGCTGCTCTTTTACATTGAAATAAACAGTCAATATCTTTGCTTCACTGTCATCAGTAGAAAAGCTCCTATTGACCTATGCAGAGCATGGATTTTACCCAACGAGTCCAATAGTGCATTAGGTGCTATTTGTCTTTGGGAACTTCACTGGAAGGATTATCAAAAACAATTAGAAGCAGCCTTCCTACTGGTGAATTAAAGACAAAATGTGGATCTATTTGACATGTCTGCAAAGCTAGATTAAGCCTAGTATTGTCAGAACAACACCCACAGAATTGAGTAATAACATCACAGAGATAAGAGCATAATTTGAGTATCAGCACTTCCAGGGAAGGAACAATTAAAAAAAAACCAACCATACTGAAGCATCTAATAAACAGCTTTGTGAATGCTTGCATCAGAGTTCTGAAAAAAAAAAAAAAAAAAAGGAAAAAGTGGCTTTTACTCCACACAGACAAGATCAGTTTAGGTATGAAACCAGCTATTGGGAACAACAGAAAAAAAAAAGGTATTGACAACATCTTAGACATCAGAATACTGCTCTGGGTAATATTTCAGGGAACTAACCACTGCCGTGCTGTTTTGCATTGAAAACATTGAGTTCTCAAACTGAAACGTAACCCACTCCTTTTAACTGTCATCATTTTTTGTTTGAATGACAATGTGTCAGTTATTTATAGCAGAGTATACACTCTTCTCCTAGAGTGTTTTTCATTAAGGTATGCCTAGCTCAGTGCTGACACAACAAGGGACTAAAAATTAAATGAACCAAATTAAAGTTTGCAACTCATTTAAAACAACGTACCATACAGCTTTCTCTATTTATTCTTTTTTGTTTTTCAAGGGGCAAGTTTAAGTTGCTTTCACATTTTGGTAACTTAGTTGATTTGTTTTGTTGAGTTTTAGTCACCTCTATCATCCTGAAAAAACTACCATGATCTCTTCACAACTTGAAAAAATAACCTATGTATAATACATTACTGTAGGGTTTTGTTTAAGAGCCAAAAAATCATTAATTGCCTCAATGGATTGTGCAGTTATTTGTGTGATCTTAGTCAAACAGGCTGAATATTTAACAACTGAAGAAAAAATTAAATGTTAACTTTTAACTGAGCTAACAAGCATATATTAACATGTCATAACTGTAAAGAACATTTCTTAGACAACCCATCACAAATGTGCTATCAGATTCAGCAAGTTGCAGTTAAGGTAATTTCTACTGATGACTGCATGCATTCACAAAAAGAAAAAAAGCAGTGCAAGGTTACAGAATGCTGGCAAAACTTTAGTAGAACATAAAAATATATAAACATGTGATACGTTATAAAAGGGAAAAGGATTTCATTATGCCATTACCAGACTTTTATAAACATTTCTACCACTTCAATTAGGACTATTTCTTTTGATGGGAGATTATGGTCCAAGCCAGTGATGATACAGTAGCTGAATTTACCACAGAAAAGATTTCCATCTTGATAGCAAAAAGTGCTTTTACCCATTCAGAGTGCTAACTGGTTAAGAACACAAGAACACTCTCACAAACTGCAGTTGCTTACTTAAGTACTCCTGTTTCTACTTGTTGTCTACGAGTGTGCTCAAATGAAGACATACTGTAGCTGGATAACTACAGGCTGCAACTATATCCTTTACCTACAGCAATTTATTCAAGGTTTCATCATCACGCTGCTTTGAAGCCGAAAATGAAATAGTTTACATTTAATGAAGACCATCTGAAGTGTCCCCGTTGCAGCTGCAGGCTGTGTAGAAGCTGTGGTGCAGGAGGCAATATGCCGTATTGTGATGCAGATTTGCTTAAGAGTGCATCTGCAGCAACGAGATCATTTCCCATGGTCTTCACTGTATTTCTTCTATTATTCATAGAACACAATGTAAATGAAGCTATAAATTTTACCACATACTAAATGTAGAAAGAAGATAATGGAAATTGTGAATTATGAATGAATCACTGTTATTGTGATTCCTCAAGGATTCTGATGCGGATGATTACATGCATGCAAAGACACTGTAGCTAAAGTTCTTTATATTGATCTTGAAAAATGATTTTAAGAATATTATAATTAATATACAGAATTCATAGATCTGTTTTTCATGACAAAGCCAAATACAACTAACTGTCAAAGGCAATTACATATCAATGCTACCTAGGGGCAGGCAAGCATACTTGTATTTGGAATTACCGAATTGGGCAGAGAAAGATAATAGCTTGCAAAAATGTGTTTCCCAGCTACCCACATGTGTTCTTTCACATTTAAATAAGCCACAGGCAAACTTTGTGGAGTATTCTGGAGTGAGCACATTCAAATGCCAAGTAATAAGCAGTAAGACAGGGGCTTTTCTTTTTTTTTTGTAGGGTGGCTGAAACGAAGTAGTTTCCTTAAATGAAAGAAGCATTTTTCTACAAATTGCACAATCAAAAAAGCCTACAAATATGAACCTGTCTTTGCCAGTTTTATCACAATAGCAGGAGACATTAATTATTCTTGGTGGGTAAGAGAAATACATCTCTTAGGGACATGATCAAAGTCAGGAATTGCTATGGTTTGACAGTGTTTAGAAACTAGTAAAATTATTCACTAAAATTGCTCTAGCTTCAGCCAACAGCAGCAAAACACCTACTGAACCTTGGGGCAAGTCTATCTCCCACAAGATACAAAGAGTAGCAAGTGTATATCAAAATAGATTGGATCCCAAAATTCTCACCCACACCGAAACCTCTGAAGCTTTGTTCATTTCTCATAATAACCTTTGGTCTGTTTGACTGGCTCTGTCGCTCCTTTAAGTAGACTTGTTGACTTAAATATTTGTATAGGAAAAGGATGAACAGAGAATTTCTGCACTTTTTCTGCCCATTTTTAGGTCACACATTTTCATTACCAGGCAAAGTGGGCATCTCACATATTCCTGAGTTTATTAAGTTGGGCATCATGGGCCAGGACGCCTTGCCCATTTTTTCCCACATCAGAATCCACATCAAAAAAAAGTCATTTCTGAACTAGTCAAAGTGAGGGATAATAACAGAATTTACACATGCTCTTTATATTCAATGCAGCCTCTCAAGTTTGCACTAAGGCATATGGTGTCAGCATGAAAATAGACTTTGACGTGTTATCACTCTCCTATGGAAAAAGACTGGGATATGAAATAACGAGGGTTTTTAAGCCAAGTTCATTTCAAAGGACTGTAAAAAACATCCATCATAAAACCAGAATAAACTACCTGTACTCAATTATTTCTACTTAACTTGAAAATATTACAATGGACAAGAGATAAAAACTTGAAAGTGACCTAGCAAATAGTCTAAAAGTATTTTGGGTGAAAACACTATTTCCATACATGAGGGCATCTGTCTATCATAATTAGTACTTAGATGACAAGCAGATTTTATCATTTATGTGATTTCTTTCTTACCTGTATTATTTGTTCCCTAGAACACCGAGTTAATCATGTGTTTATGTTTCTGTGGGAATTCTGTTCCCCTTTAAACCAATGCAGATGGCCTTACTTGCATTCACTCCTATTCTGCTCATGTTCATTATCTTAGTACTTCTGAAAACAAACAAACAGAACCCCCACAAATCTCTACCAACACACTTACAATAATGCAAGTTACTACAAAGGCCTAAAAAAATCTAAAGTGAGCAGAATTTCAGGATGATTTATTATAGCATTCCTGTTGTGGCATGAAAAACTTCAGAGAAAAAATAGTATACATTTGTTAGAGTAGCACCATTAAACTGAAAAATAAAAGTGATTCAATAGATTTAAGAGCCTTACATGTAACAATACAGAACCACAAGTTACTACTCTACTGCAGGATCTTGCTCAAATATATCATAAAATGCACCCAGCCAGCTACGATATTCAGAACCCACAGGCTTTCACTGGAATAGATTTTCTGTTAAAAAAAAATAAATACAAAACCCACCAAGTTTAAGATCCATCAGCTCTAAACTGCCCCGTTTCCCTCGGTACACAAAATTTGTAAAGCATGTTACCTACAAATATAAATTCATTCAAAACTATCCACATAGTTAGTGTTCACCACATATTCTTCACAAGGGGCTAAACTGAGAGGTGAGTGAAGCTCCTGATTTAATATATTGTTTTCTTGTTATCTTGAGTGACTAAGAAATCACAAGTTCCTGGGTTCACAATATAATCACTCTGAAGTTGTTGTGTTTTTTGTTTTTTAAAGACAGACCCCTATGAAGCTGAGGATTCATTTAGCATACTTTTGTAGAAACAAGAACATCCTACAGACATTAGAGCACAAACCATCATTCAATACATAATGACATAAACAAAGATTACATAGTAATGCATTATTCATAAGGGTTAAATAAAAAATTATTAATAACTTATCTATTAAAATATATATCTTACACACTTAGTTATAAAATATGTAATACAAATGTCTAGAATAGAAACCTATGTTCTGATTGACCAGATAATATTTATATTAATGACTTCTGATATTTGGAGTTCATGGGGGTTTTTAAAATGAATTTGTTTGCATTTATTATGCTAATATTGGTAGCATTCATGTTACTTAATGTTTGAAAGTTATACACTTTTAAGGATTCATTTAGCATACTTTTGTAGAAACAAGAACATCCTACAGACATTAGAGCACAAACCATCATTCAATACATAATGACATAAACAAAGATTACATAGTAATGCATTATTCATAAGGGTTAAATAAAAAATTATTAATAACTTATCTATTAAAATATATATCTTACACACTTAGTTATAAAATATGTAATACAAATGTCTAGAATAGAAACCTATGTTCTGATTGACCAGATAATATTTATATTAATGACTTCTGATATTTGGAGTTCATGGGGGTTTTTAAAATGAATTTGTTTGCATTTATTATGCTAATATTGGTAGCATTCATGTTACTTAATCTCAAAAAGTTATCTGGGCATATTTATAGATAAATCAAGTTTCACTATTCTTTTGTGTCACAGTTTTGGAAATCCCCAGTAGCATTAAGTCTAGTTATCTATTTTTACTTCTATTAAAAATACCTACTTTTGACTAGAGTTGCTGTATGATAGTAACCACCTGCAATATGCAATGCCTAACTCCTGGTCCTCAGCTTCTGACAACCTCACTGACTCCAAGGTCAAACATTAAGGGCTAAATCTCAAGATATCAGGACAGAAGAACATGCAGAGAGCATGAAGAGTTGATTTCATCAAATGTAACGGCATAATCATATACCCAAAAAATTCAATCATGCCTTCCAAGGATCTTTAACAGCAATTAGTCCATCAGAGGGGAACTTCTTAAGCAGCAAAAGAGAAGCAGCAAACCATTATTTTCTCCCTGTGGTATTCATTACAGTTATAGAGAAAATTACTACATAGGACAACCATTATGTATCACATGTCCTTTGATCTGGTATAGATACATATACATTAACTTCCACAAGACACATTTAAACAAAATGGTTGCAACAGCTTCTCTGAAGTTGAACTGGAATAAATAGACAATTAAAATTGAGAAATGCTAATATTGGTAGCATTCATATTACTTAATGTTTGAAAGTTATACACTTTTATTTATAGATAAATCACGTTTCACTATTCTTTTGCGTCACAGTTTTGGAAATCCCCAGTAGCATTAAGTCTAGTTATCTATTTTTACTTCTCTTAAAAATAACTACTTTTGACTAGAGTTGCTGTATGATAGTAACCACCTGCAATATGCAATGCCTAACTCCTGGTCCTCAGCTTCTGACAACCTCACTGACTCCAAGGTCAAACATTAAGGGCTAAATCTCAAGATATCAGGACAGAAGAACATGCAGAGAGCATGAAGAGTTGATTTCACATGTAACGGCATAATCATATACCCAAAAAATTCAATCATGCCTTCCAAGGATCTTTAACAGCAATTAGTCCATCAGAGGGGAACTTCTTAAGCAGCAAAAGAGAAGCAGCAAACCATTATTTTCTCCCTGTGGTATTCGTTACAGTTATAGAGAAAATTACTACATAGGACAACCATTATGTATCACATGTCCTTTGATCTGGTATAGATACATATACATTAACTTCCACAAGACACATTTAAACAAAATGGTTGCAACAGCTTCTCTGAAGTTGAACTGGAATAAATAGACAATTAAAATTGAGAAACATCAGATGTAATTCAGAACATATCCAATGGGCAAGTCATTGTCACCATATGAACTTTGGAACTGTTGTGCAGAAAACAAATTCTCTCTTTAAAAGAAACGTTGTGTCTCTATCAAACAGGGTTTTTTGTTAATTCATGCTTGTAGAACTGACTGCCCTGATGACCTGACGACAATTCCTTTTTGTTTCCATCAGTAGATATGACAGGATTTAGATAAATGTTTAAAATCATTTAAAAAGATAGCCTGATATGTTTATTAAGTGAATGCTATACTAACATTATTCCAAACTCAGAATCCCAGGACCAATCTATGAACTTAGTTTTGATTCTGAAGTGACAATTGACTCAACAACCAGATAAACCAAATCCTTAAATCCAGACGCTCTTCAGCTCTGGCAACACTCTTATTTGCTCCCAATTTTGTTACTCATGCTGTTCTATGGAACCGATCAATAGCAAGCTTCAGCACATCAACCAGGCTTGAATTAATGATGCACGGGAGGACAGAAGTGTCTGCAGATTTATAACAAACAAAAAAACAACCCACAAGCAAATCCCCAGCCTGGTCCTCAACAAGGACTACAGAAACTTTTGAAATCTAATCTTGTAAGAAAACAGAAGGTTAAATCAAATTATTTAAGTGTGGCAATTAACATCCACTTAGTTGAATAACACATACCCGATTTTATTTTTAAGAAATCACATCAGCAACAGATGTAAATATGATGACACCTGCTACCACTCCTCCAGAAATTTTCCATCCAAGCTTCAGTTTATAAGGACAGAAAGAAATTTCAAAGATTTAAACCAGGGATATTTGAAGCTGAAGTGCTATTGCAAAAAACATTCTCCAATAACATCAAGACTGACGATATTTACCTACCAATTGTGCTTATGCCAGACAAATGAAATGCCAAAGAAGAAAATCCAGAAGAGTTACATATCTCTTACTGGTTCATTACACACTGGGTAAAGTTTTGGATATCCGGAATTGATAATTATTGGTTATTGCATCTAGCAGTATCCAAAGAAGGCTGAAATTATAATTTGATTATTCCATACTTCAGGATGTTTAAATCTCTCTCCTGAGGAAACTCATTAGAAAGATACCACTCTCCAGAAGTCTTTATTAGGCATTACCTTCTCGAGTAGCTTATGAGGAAGCCAAACGACAAAACCTTAATGGCATGTCAAAGATCATCTGACACAGTGATGGCTACACTGGGAGCAGAGCATGGGAATCCCAAATGCCTCCTGAGTAAATGCTAATTGCCAGCTGATGACCTTATCAGAGCGAAATTAAAGATGGTGGCACACACCTCCAATGGTGCTTCAAGAACTAGGCCTCTGCTCCAGCAATACCCTGTTTTATGAATCCAACTATATATTTACAAACAATGAGTCAAAGATGATTAAGAGCTTTGTTTTGCTGAGGCAGGTGCCCATTTGCACCAAAAAATAAGTCACTAAAGGAGATTTATATTTACTAGACTTTTAAAAAATTAACAACACTAAAACCACAAATGCAAACATGCAGTACTATCACAGCGCTGCTGTTACCACATCTTCCTTTTATAGTTCTCTCAAATTTAAATTACAACACGTACTGCTGTAAAGACAATGTTCAATTACTGCCATTTTCACAGTGTGTTTCTTTATTTTACGTTTTTCTCCATTTGTCCACAGAAATCCATTTTGTAAAACATATTGGCAGTCTTCTAAAATGTGATTTATGGTACCATTTAAGCACTTATCACTTGCTATTCATTCTTCCAGCTACGTTATTCTTCTGGGCTACAAAACACTAAGTACCTCAGCAAAGCAAACATTTTTTAATTTATGGTATTTTATTATTTTTCCAGACAAAATACAATCTTTTCCTGGCCTGTTTATTAATCATAAACCAAAATAAATATACTAACCATTTAGATGTCAACATTTCTTGTTACTCATCAGCATGATGAAGCCTTAGGCCTTAACATTGAAAAAAAAATAATAATAATGCAGCCACCTCCTTCACTTTAAACATGAAAATTTTCTCTGAAGACTTCTAGAACTGTGAACTCATTAGGCTCTTTTTTCCCCCTCTCATAATGAGAAATGTTAGTTATTTCTAAGTAAATTATTACAGCTAGAAAACAGACAAGTTTTGGGAATCAACCTTTCACTAGGCCTCAGGAAAAGCTCTGTATTCCAGAGAGCGGTTTTCCTTTATTCTACCAACATCAGCTTGCCTAATTGATAAAGTTCTTCCTCTTTTCAAGCCTTTCCTCATTTTTACACATAGACCATGGCAGCTGAAATAAGACAAACATTACTTACCTACAATATAATCAACTAGATTTCTCAAATGATGCTAACTAGCAAAGCGACAAATGAACTGCACCCCCCTCAGCATAACAACCTCTCTCAAATGGAAGCAGATATAGTTATTTGGGAAAAAAAATTTACACCAACAAAGCTCTTCAGTCAATATCAAAAGGCTTGCAAAGTACAGAATATAGGTGTTAAAGTACTTCCCCTGTGCTCAACACTGGCGAAGCCCCACCTTGAATTCTGTGCCCAATTTTGGGACCCTCCATGACAAGAAAGACTTTGAGGTGCTGGAGCGGGTCCAGAGAAGGGGGACCAAAGCTGGGGAAGGGTCTGGAGCACAAGTCTTATGAGGAGCAGCTGAGGGAGCTGGGGGTGTTCAGCCTGGAGAAAAGGAGGCTGAGGGGAGACCTTCTCGCTCTCCACAACTCCCTGAAAGGAGGGGGCAGCCAGGGGGGGTTGGTCTCTTCTCCTAAGTCACAGGTGATGGGACAAGAGGGAATGGGCTCAAGTTGTGCCAGGGGAGGGTCAAATTGAATACGAGGAAAAATTTCTTCAAAGAAAGGGTTGGAACAGGCTGTCCAGGGAAGTGGTGGGGTCACAATCCCTGGAGATGTTTAAAAGATGGGTAGACATGTGCTGAGGGACATGGTTTAGCAATGGTTTTGGTCAGTGTTAGGTTGATGGTCAGACTCAATCCGAAAGGTCCCTTCCAACCTAGATAATTCTATGATTCCAAGTCTGCTGGCATCTAGAAAAAAATAAGACACCAACTCACCACAGCAAGACTCACTGCACATTTTAAAAACCAAAGCTGGGGAAGGGTCTGGAGCACAAGTCTTATGAGGAGCAGCTGAGGGAGCTGGGGGTGTTCAGCCTGGAGAAAAGGAGGCTGAGGGGAGACCTTCTCGCTCTCCACAACTCCCTGAAAGGAGGGGGCAGCCAGGGGGGGTTGGTCTCTTCTCCTAAGTCACAGGTGATGGGACAAGAGGGAATGGGCTCAAGTTGTGCCAGGGGAGGGTCAAATTGAATACGAGGAAAAATTTCTTCAAAGAAAGGGTTGGAACAGGCTGTCCAGGGAAGTGGTGGGGTCACAATCCCTGGAGAAGTTTAAAAGATGGGTAGACATGTGCTGAGGGACATGGTTTAGTAATGGTTTTGGTCAGTGTTAGGTTGATGGTCAGACTCAATCCGAAAGGTCCCTTCCAACCTAGATAATTCTATGATTCCAAGTCTGCTGGCATCTAGAAAAAAATAAGACACCAACTCACCACAGCAAGACTCACTGCACATTTTAAAAACTTTCCGAAAAGACAGCAACTCACCACAGCAAGACTCACTGCACATTTTAAAAACTTTCCCTCTGTTCAGTCACACCATGCTATACAGAACCCTTAGAAAATATGGCCCGTGACCTGCTCTGTGAAACACAGAACCTGTACAAACAGGCAAAAATAAAGCGGAAGGTTCCCTATTAGGACTTGCACACTAGAATTAGAGATGGCACGGGGCTGCTGTTGGAATTACGGGAGTTAATTCACATAATTGAGTATGATAGTTTGCCATCATTTCAGACAAACATTGATGACACATCAGAAGACAATTCCAACTGTACTGGCAAGAAAATCAGTTTGGCTTACAGAAAAAGAAACTACTTACTTAAGAAAAATGTGAGATCACAAATCCTTCTCTCCCCTAATTTTTTTTTTGTGTATGTCATGCAGGCATAGAAGTTCTATAAGCAAACACATTTCAAAAATTATTTGAGGTTGCTGAGTTACACCACACTCAACTAGCACATCCTTTAACGATTGTCTACTTAAAAGCAAGGAAATGAACAGGTTCAGGACATCAAACTAACTGTCAACATAAACGTTACACTGATCAAATGCAAGGAAACATACATACCAAAAAACCCAACTTCACAAAGGTATAATTCAGACTTTTAAAAGCCTCTTTTTCTTGCAAATAAAATACTACTTTATACAGATATAGCAAATCAAGCTATGCAGAATAACAAGCCCTAATGGTGGTCACAAGCCAACACTGACTTTGTTTTAACACCTTGAAATTGGCCAGGTTTGTAGGGGGGAAGCAGTTATGAAACCTGCTGTCAACTGAGCACATCAGCTGTTTCCTACCCGCAACCACCAGCCACTCAGTAACTCAGCAGTCCCCAACCCCTTTCTTCTGAGCACAGACTACAAGATGACCATAACGACTTTTAAATATCTTAAATTGCAATACCTTTTCATCAAACGCAAATTAATTTTTCAAAGGTAACAAAGGCAAGCAGGTTTGGATGAAAAGTGACAAACAACTTAAAAAATGTAAATGTAGAAGCAAGAAAGAAGTGATAGGTAGAAGAAAACTCCTTTGACGCAGCAAGTATTTTTAGCATCATGTAATAGAGGCCAGGTCTAAGACCCTTCTTTCCTCCTCCTCTGTGATAGTCTTCAAAAGCTCCCTATTTTGAAGCCAAATGAATCTCCAGTCTAGCAGTAAACCTGAGGATAAATACAAAAACTTGGAGAGCAGAAGTCTAAGTGTACAGAACACATAATATTTTTATTATTTCTTTTAAATTACTTTCATCTTGATAATGCCATCAAGATGTGTCCCAGAAAACAAATTTTTCCTTTGTAGCTCTGAATCAAGCTGGAAGACAGCATAACATGAATTGTCTGATAAATTTTTCACATTGATGGACAGAAGATGAATAACTGGGATTGCTAGGAAACAATCAGCTGTCTTAGAGTTTGTTTCTGACAATTCAGCATTTGCAGCTCCCAGTCTAGAAGGACAAGAAGACTGTAGAATATTGAAAGTTTTTGTTCTTTTGTCACCTTATATACTTCTGAAAAGGACCTGGCTGGGAGAAGACTCAGCATACGCAGGCAGTTTAACAGGTGAGAAAGAAGTGCAGTTGAACACATATTATAAAACTTTGTACAACAAGAGCATGCTAAAGAAAAGGTCCCACATTCCCACACATTTTCAACTCCACCTTAAAACTCAAATATTCAAAATTATCATATACAAGTCTAGTACCCAAGCTTTTTTATATATTTTTTTTTACTACATTACAGTTGCAATTAGAATCCTTGCAGGAGACAACCACTATTCAGGAGACCAGAACTAAGGAGAAGGGTTTACGTATCCCTTCCAATAAGGTTTGTTGTTCTGACATAAAATATTTCGGGGTTTTTTATTAAACACTAGGCAAATTAGACTAAATAATTTTGCTATTTTCTGCACAATTATTTTTTAACATACTAAAAGAACACACACCTTTCTAGATCTGTTCTCATACTTTATAAGCTCCAGACTGTTTCTTTGTTATCCTGGTGATTTGATCAATTTGATTGTTTAAATCAATACAACATGAATTTACTTTGACTTAAATGCTTTATTAATTTCATTTGAGTGATACTAACTTCCCTTTGGTTGGGTGTTGCTGTAGTTTTTAATGGTGAGTATACTACATCAGAATCAGATACTGTCTTTTTTTTTTCTAATAAGCAGTCCAAATCTAGTTACTGGAGAACACAAATGGATATTAAAAATCTAATCTGAACCCTGATCTTTTCACCTTTATTAGCTTTGGTTCTCACATTTCGTAACAGAATCCACTTGGAATTTTAACTACAGATAAAACTAATATTTACACTTGTAGTGGGGGAACTTATAAAGCATACCATTCTAATCAACACCCATCTGCTATATAATACTAGGAGTATACACACTTCAACTGAGTATAGACAGGAAGCTTTGCTCCTTCAAATACTGCTTAATTTTGTAGAACCTCCAACCTTTAGAGCTCACTCATGTTCTACTCTTTGCTGTTTGTCAAATGGAATACAGAGGAGGACAGTTCCTCTGACTTCACCAAAGGCCCCTTAACAACGGGGGCCTCACCCCGCACAAGGTAGGTCTAACAGTGAGTTGGTAGCATTTAGGTCACATCCTCCACAATCAGCATTAAGACACCAAAACTTGCACATTGTTCTTTAGTAATGCAACAGACCTTTTTTTTTTTCCTTTCCCCAGTCATAATTCACATACCAACTTCTTCCTTAATGGCTACTGTACCTGGATTGCTGCTCCCTGTTTGATCAGATTCATTTCTGATCCTGGCTTTGTTGTTGGCTTCCCTGGAAATTGCCCCACTCTGTTTGTAGGAGTAAGGCAGGGCACAGAACATACCTGTAATATGGAACTCTAGAGAACACATACACAAGAAATACATATATATCTTTTCTATTTTATATATATGTAAAAGAGCAGTATCTCTGAAGATACTCTAGCTTAGCAGAAATTGCAGAATGACTGAGTGACTGCTAGAGAAGTTCAACAACACCCTGACACCTTGTAAAAACTTCCCACTGCTGCTTTGGAAACAAACAGCTTCCTTTGCAAGGTTTACAGCTTTCTCTGAGCTGTTGCCTACTATACCAAGGAGCTACAAACCAATGCTACCACACCATCCAATGTACATCCTACTTGCACTGTTTTTAAACCAAGTCTCAGCAAAAGTATTTCAATATCTGGCTCAAAATACTTCTTGTTGCCACGTTACTTATTGCTGACAAATTACTTAACTGGGAAGATTAGAAAAGCACTTCATCTCCTTTCTCCAGTCTTCCCATCCTTGAGAAGGGCTGTCAGGCTAAGAAATAACTATGGGGAGCCCCCCGTTAAAATGCTGGCAGTGATAATGCACATTAACTTTCACCACTGTCTCATGAGTATCTTCATGCTGAGAAGGGAATCATAGTTTACATATTGATGAGAACAGCATAAAGATATTTGCCTGTAGTTTCACATAGGCAGTGCACAAGAATAGGACTGCAGGGTTCCCAAACTCTCACCTGAAGTTTCTGTACAGAAAGGGACACATTTATAACCCCCTACTGTTAAACAAAGAAGAAGAAAATAATCTGTTCTCCATGCCCATCGTGAA
>NW_015090842.1:17243261-17313403 GCF_001431845.1 Calidris pugnax
CATTTGTCCACAGAAATCCATTTTGTAAAACATATTGGCAGTCTTCTAAAATGTGATTTATGGTACCATTTAAGCACTTATCACTTGCTATTCATTCTTCCAGCTACATTATTCTTCTGGGCTACAAAACACTAAGTACCTCAGCAAAGCAAACATTTTTTAATTTATGGTATTTTATTATTTTTCCAGACAAAATACAATCTTTTCCTGGCCTGTTTATTAATCATAAACCAAAATAAATATACTAACCATTTAGATGTCAACATTTCTTGTTACTCATCAGCATGATGAAGCCTTAGGCCTTAACATTGAAAAAAAAATAATAATAATGCAGCCACCTCCTTCACTTTAAACATGAAAATTTTCTCTGAAGACTTCTAGAACTGTGAACTCATTAGGCTCTTTTTTCCCCCTCTCATAATGAGAAATGTTAGTTATTTCTAAGTAAATTATTACAGCTAGAAAACAGACAAGTTTTGGGAATCAACCTTTCACTAGGCCTCAGGAAAAGCTCTGTATTCCAGAGAGCGGTTTTCCTTTATTCTACCAACATCAGCTTGCCTAATTGATAAAGTTCTTCCTCTTTTCAAGCCTTTCCTCATTTTTACACATAGACCATGGCAGCTGAAATAAGACAAACATTACTTACCTACAATATAATCAACTAGATTTCTCAAATGATGCTAACTAGCAAAGCGACAAATGAACTGCACCCCCCTCAGCATAACAACCTCTCTCAAATGGAAGCAGATATAGTTATTTGGGAAAAAAAATTTACACCAACAAAGCTCTTCAGTCAATATCAAAAGGCTTGCAAAGTACAGAATATAGGTGTTAAAGTACTTCCCCTGTGCTCAACACTGGCGAAGCCCCACCTTGAATTCTGTGCCCAATTTTGGGACCCTCCATGACAAGAAAGACTTTGAGGTGCTGGAGCGGGTCCAGAGAAGGGGGACCAAAGCTGGGGAAGGGTCTGGAGCACAAGTCTTATGAGGAGCAGCTGAGGGAGCTGGGGGTGTTCAGCCTGGAGAAAAGGAGGCTGAGGGGAGACCTTCTCGCTCTCCACAACTCCCTGAAAGGAGGGGGCAGCCAGGGGGGGTTGGTCTCTTCTCCTAAGTCACAGGTGATGGGACAAGAGGGAATGGGCTCAAGTTGTGCCAGGGGAGGGTCAAATTGAATACGAGGAAAAATTTCTTCAAAGAAAGGGTTGGAACAGGCTGTCCAGGGAAGTGGTGGGGTCACAATCCCTGGAGATGTTTAAAAGATGGGTAGACATGTGCTGAGGGACATGGTTTAGCAATGGTTTTGGTCAGTGTTAGGTTGATGGTCAGATACAATCTGAAAGGTCCCTTCCAACCTAGATAATTCTATGATTCCAAGTCTGCTGGCATCTAGGAAAAGACAGCAACTCACCACAGCAAGACTCACTGCACATTTTAAAAACTTTCCCTCTGTTCAGTCACACCATGCTATACAGAACCCTTAGAAAATATGGCCCGTGACCTGCTCTGTGAAACACAGAACCTGTACAAACAGGCAAAAATAAAGCGGAATATTCCCTATTAGGATTTGCAGACTAGAATTAGAGATGGCACGGGGCTGCTGTTGGAATTACGGGAGTTAATTCACATAATTGAGTATGATAGTTTGCCATCATTTCAGACAAACATTGATGACACATCAGAAGACAATTCCAACTGTACTGGCAAGAAAATCAGTTTGGCTTACAGAAAAAGAAACTACTTACTTATGAAAAATGTGAGATCACAAATCCTTCTCTCCCCTAATTTTTTTTTTGTGTATGTCATGCAGGCATAGAAGTTCTATAAGCAAACACATTTCAAAAATTATTTGAGGTTGCTGAGTTACACCACACTCAACTAGCACATCCTTTAACAATTGTCTACTTAAAAGCAAGGAAATGAACAGGTTCAGGACATCAAACTAACTGTCAACATAAACGTTACACTGATCAAATGCAAGGAAACATACATACCAAAAAACCCAACTTCACAAAGGTATAATTCAGACTTTTAAAAGCCTCTTTTTCTTGCAAATAAAATACTACTTTATACAGATATAGCAAATCAAGCTATGCAGAATAACAAGCCCTAATGGTGGTCACAAGCCAACACTGACTTTGTTTTAACACCTTGAAATTGGCCAGGTTTGTAGGGGGGAAGCAGTTATGAAACCTGCTGTCAACTGAGCACATCAGCTGTTTCCTACCCGCAACCACCAGCCACTCAGTAACTCAGCAGTCCCCAACCCCTTTCTTCTGAGCACAGACTACAAGATGACCATAACGACTTTTAAATATCTTAAATTGCAATACCTTTTCATCAAACGCAAATTAATTTTTCAAAGGTAACAAAGGCAAGCAGGTTTGGATGAAAAGTGACAAACAACTTAAAAAATGTAAATGTAGAAGCAAGAAAGAAGTGATAGGTAGAAGAAAACTCCTTTGACGCAGCAAGTATTTTTAGCATCATGTAATAGAGGCCAGGTCTAAGACCCTTCTTTCCTCCTCCTCTGTGATAGTCTTCAAAAGCTCCCTATTTTGAAGCCAAATGAATCTCCAGTCTAGCAGTAAACCTGAGGATAAATACAAAAACTTGGAGAGCAGAAGTCTAAGTGTACAGAACACATAATATTTTTATTATTTCTTTTAAATTACTTTCATCTTGATAATGCCATCAAGATGTGTCCCAGAAAACAAATTTTTCCTTTGTAGCTCTGAATCAAGCTGGAAGACAGCATAACATCAATTGTCTGATAAATTTTTCACATTGATGGACAGAAGATGAATAACTGGGATTGCTAGGAAACAATCAGCTGTCTTAGAGTTTGTTTCTGACAATTCAGCATTTGCAGCTCCCAGTCTAGAAGGACAAGAAGACTGTAGAATATTGAAAGTTTTTGTTCTTTTGTCACCTTATATACTTCTGAAAAGGACCTGGCTGGGAGAAGACTCAGCATACGCAGGCAGTTTAACAGGTGAGAAAGAAGTGCAGTTGAACACATATTATAAAACTTTGTACAACAAGAGCATGCTAAAGAAAAGGTCCCACATTCCCACACATTTTCAACTCCACCTTAAAACTCAAATATTCAAAATTATCATATACAAGTCTAGTACCCAAGCTTTTTTATATATTTTTTTTTACTACATTACAGTTGCAATTAGAATCCTTGCAGGAGACAACCACTATTCAGGAGACCAGAACTAAGGAGAAGGGTTTACGTATCCCTTCCAATAAGGTTTGTTGTTCTGACATAAAATATTTCGGGGTTTTTTATTAAACACTAGGCAAATTAGACTAAATAATTTTGCTATTTTCTGCACAATTATTTTTTAACATACTAAAAGAACACACACCTTTCTAGATCTGTTCTCATACTTTATAAGCTCCAGACTGTTTCTTTGTTATCCTGGTGATTTGATCAATTTGATTGTTTAAATCAATACAACATGAATTTACTTTGACTTAAATGCTTTATTAATTTCATTTGAGTGATACTAACTTCCCTTTGGTTGGGTGTTGCTGTAGTTTTTAATGGTGAGTATACTACATCAGAATCAGATACTGTCTTTTTTTTTTCTAATAAGCAGTCCAAATCTAGTTACTGGAGAACACAAATGGATATTAAAAATCTAATCTGAACCCTGATCTTTTCACCTTTATTAGCTTTGGTTCTCACATTTCGTAACAGAATCCACTTGGAATTTTAACTACAGATAAAACTAATATTTACACTTGTAGTGGGGGAACTTATAAAGCATACCATTCTAATCAACACCCATCTGCTATATAATACTAGGAGTATACACACTTCAACTGAGTATAGACAGGAAGCTTTGCTCCTTCAAATACTGCTTAATTTTGTAGAACCTCCAACCTTTAGAGCTCACTCATGTTCTACTCTTTGCTGTTTGTCAAATGGAATACAGAGGAGGACAGTTCCTCTGACTTCACCAAAGGCCCCTTAACAACGGGGGCCTCACCCCGCACAACACAGGTCTAACAGTGAGTTGGTAGCATTTAGGTCACATCCTCCACAATCAGCATTAAGACACCAAAACTTGCACATTGTTCTTTAGTAATGCAACAGACCTTTTTTTTTTTCCTTTCCCCAGTCATAATTCACATACCAACTTCTTCCTTAATGGCTACTGTACCTGGATTGCTGCTCCCTGTTTGATCAGATTCATTTCTGATCCTGGCTTTGTTGTTGGCTTCCCTGGAAATTGCCCCACTCTGTTTGTAGGAGTAAGGCAGGGCACAGAACATACCTGTAATATGGAACTCTAGAGAACACATACACAAGAAATACATATATATCTTTTCTATTTTATATATATGTAAAAGAGCAGTATCTCTGAAGATACTCTAGCTTAGCAGAAATTGCAGAACGACTGAGTGACTGCTAGAGAAGTTCAACAACACCCTGACACCTTGTAAAAACTTCCCACTGCTGCTTTGGAAACAAACAGCTTCCTTTGCAAGGTTTACAGCTTTCTCTGAACTGTTGCATACTATACCAAGGAGCTACAAACCAATGCTACCACACCATCCAATGTACATCCTACTTGCACTGTTTTTAAACCAAGTCTCAGCAAAAGTATTTCAATATCTGGCTCAAAATACTTCTTGTTGCCACGTTACTTATTGCTGACAAATTACTTAACTGGGAAGATTAGAAAAGCACTTCATCTCCTTTCTCCAGTCTTCCCATCCTTGAGAAGGGCTGTCAGGCTAAGAAATAACTATGGGGAGCCCCCCGTTAAAATGCTGGCAGTGATAATGCACATTAACTTTCACCACTGTCTCATGAGTATCTTCATGCTGAGAAGGGAATCATAGTTTACATATTGATGAGAACAGCATAAAGATATTTGCCTGTAGTTTCACATAGGCAGTGCACAAGAATAGGACTGCAGGGTTCCCAAACTCTCACCTGAAGTTTCTGTACAGAAAGGGACACATTTATAACCCCCTACTGTTAAACAAAGAAGAAGAAAATAATCTGTTCTCCATGCCCATCGTGAACAGGACTAGTAATGGGTTTAAATTACAATGAGAAAGCTTCAGCTTAAATGCAAACAAAAACCTTTCTATTAGTAGACACTGAAGAGATTGCCTGGGGAGCCTGCAGAGTCTCTATCATTTCAAATCTTGAACAGTAGCTCAGACAAACATCTGTCCTAAATCTTGAGCTTGGTGAGCTTTGAACTGTCCAGTACATTAAGCATGGCAAGGTTCCAAATAAGCTCTCCAAGATCAGCTCTCCAACAATTTACGTGTGCAATGCTAATCAAGCTACATTAAGAACTACTTAGCAGCAGGTACAACATCGAAATCCATATTTTCTTTCACTCTTATTTCTAAGAATTATGATATACATTAACATAATGCTGTGGGTTTGATTAAAACCAGGCAGAAGAAAGCAATCCATCACTACTTACATTTCCAAAATTGTACGTATGAATTCAGTACGGATAAACTGTGCCTGTGAACTGCATACACTGAGGAATATTGTCACCTCAGTTAAAAAACCTGAGTTCAACCTACAACAGTGTCATAATTACTATAATCTGACCATTATAGTAAATAGTCATCAATTAAATGCATTGGGTAAGAGAAAGAAACAAGATGAAGTCACTTACCTTTAACTTAGTGTGGGGAAACTGTAGAAATATGCAGACTTCATATTTACATATGCTTCTGACTACCTGTTTTCCACTTTATGCTCTGTAGCTGACCACAGCAATTGCTTAGACAAACATATAGAGCACAAGAGGAATTTGGGAGAGCAGAAAAATAAATTGTGTGGAATTTTGGCTTGTATCCTTACTCTTTCAATTAAAGCAGTTGTTTTTTTTAAATAAACATAAGAGAGAGAAGTTCATTTAAAGACTTATTTTCCAGCTATTCTTAGCACTTTCTGAACTTTGTTCAACTCATCACAGAATCACATAATCGTAGGAAGGGACCCTCCAGAGATCACCTAGTCCAAACCCCTGCCAAAGAAGTCACCTACAGCTGGTTGGACAAAAACGCATCCAGGCAGGTTTGGAATCTCCAGAGAAGGAGACCCCACACCCTCTCTGGGCAGCCTGTTCCAGGGCTCTGGTACCCTCAAAGTCAATAAGGTTCTCCTTAAGTTCAGGTGAAATTTCCCATGTTCCAGTTTGTGCCAACTGCCCCTTGTCCTATCGCTGGACACTGAAAAGAGCCTGCCCCATCCTCTTGACACTGCCCTTTAGATAAGTGTAAGCATTGATGAGATCCCCTCTCAGGCTGCTCTTCTCCAGGCTCAATAGCCCCAGGTCTCTCAGCCTTTCCTCATGAGATGCTCCAGTCCCCTGAGCATCTCCATAGCCCTCTGCTGGACTCCCCCCCCCCCCCAAAAAAAAACAACCCAAAAGCAACCCCAAAAGAAAGAATAAACCTAGTGTTTCAGTTTTAAACTTACACACTTCTTTTTATGACCTCCACTGTGGTTCTTATCATGCTACCCTGAAATCACATCTGAAATTCCTTCAGACTTATTTAACTTACTTGGCACATCCCTTTTTAAAACATCTAATTCCACTCAGGCTCATTATTTAGTTATCAGACATACATGCACAATTAGCTGAACATGACTATTACTTAGTAGCTAAAATTTAAGGTTCTAAAATAATCTGTTACATTCTAATCAGGGAAGACCGGTAAGGCCAGTAACATGCATCAGCAAGTATTTCTTAAGGTAACTCATTGTAAATATAAAACCACATAGAACTAGAGTTCTGCAGGATAATTAACACAGACCATGAAGATTTGGAAGTAGTATTATCAAAAAATCAGAAGTTTTATATGTTTTAAGTGGCGGTACTTCATTCTTTCCATCTTGAAATGTAGGAAGTTGAAAGGATTGGTCAGAAAATCCACACAAATACCTTCATTATTTGAACCAATGTTTCATGACAGTTTCCAGACACAGGATATCATCCTGATCCCTTCTATTGGAATTACGTTTTGTCATAAATTTAAAATGGAGAGAGACTTCTGTTCAATCATCATTGCAGACACCAATAGTTCAAATAAATTATTACAGTTTACCCCTGCATTCTAAAATTTGGGGAAATGAAGCACAAGTGTTGCAAGATTATTTCTATTTTAGTTGTTACACAACATTTGAAATGGCCTTCTTCCTAAAATGGGGGTTTTTCCCCAGCTACGCTCCAGATGTAGCTCTCTTTCTGCATTTAAGCAGGGTTTCAGGTGAATTAAAAAGGACAGATATGGCAGCCCTACAGTAATATATGAAAGTCTTATTGTATTAGTCATTTTTCCTGTCATTTTGTATTAGTGTCATATTAGTCTAATGCAATACTAACATGATACTGAAACGTTAGCATATTACAGATTACTCAGTGTGTCAAGCTTGAGTCTGATCATATTACTTTGCTGTGTGTATTCCAGTGATGAAACCCTTCCCTTCCACTCCCCGAAACTACGCAGGATGGACAGCAAACAGGAGAGACAGCCTGTGCTGGAGTCTGAGACTTGCATAATGGTATTAACACCTCTTGTGCCAAATGAAAGAACCTAACTCTAACACAGCAGCCAGCACTGATTCACTCCAGGAATTTGATAATACAAGGTATTCCTTTCCACTTCAAGATGAGTTTGAGTCTCTCCATGTGAAGTCAAGAACTACCACCAAAAAAAAAAAAGCATTTGGAATTGTTCCTATGATAGGGGAAATGCAACTAGAAAATAAAAGCATTAGACATCCTCTTTGAGACTTTGCATTTAGGTAGGAACTATTAACTCAGGTAATAAGAAGAAACCTGTATGGTTTTCTCAAAGAATATTTTATTCTAGTGGCCTAGCATCAAGCAGGCCATCAGCACAATACCAAGGGCTACAAGGTGTAGCTGAACTACCAGTTTAATGCCATTTCAATTAACCAAGGGCTACAAGGTGTGGCTGGGTTCTCCTGGTCAAGTTTTAGAAAACCCAGAAGAAATACAAAGAGTAATTTCTCTGGACAATAATCATACCTAGGTAATAGCACCTAAACAAAAACAGAGAATAAAACCCCCACCCAATCAATCTATATTACTGTTCTCTTTGGTAATAACTATTAAAATACTTGTTTGGTGACCCAATATTTGCACGTTTCCAATCCAGGCACAGGTAGGACTCTGGGTGAAGACCACAGCCATTACAAGGCATGACATTTCTTATTCAATTGAAGGGGTGCAACCTGTGTTTCTGTTTCAGAGGTCCCTATGTCTAATTTAAGTATTTTAAATAAATATGTAAAGAATTAAGAATTATTTACCTATATATGTAAATAAAGAGTTTATTGGAAACACACCTACAGAACACAAGAAAAAAAGACCAAAGCCACATCTCAAAGGCCTTAGTAAACCGAGCTTGATAAACATTTCAGGGAAAAAAGAAACTTAAAGAATTTGAGGTATTCCCACATGAAAACAGATGTTGCTAAGAATGAGAAGCAGTTTGACCAAAAGAAAATCCAATTATTTAGGTGAGCACATGAACTGCTTTGATTTATTCTAGAACTATAGTTAAGTAAGGAAGCATCCAGAAAAAAACCAGCTTCTTTCCGTGGCCTCTGCCTACTCCACTGATTACCCTGTACTGCTTTTGTCATAATAGCCATGCGTTACATTTCAGCAAAGTGACACACATTCCCTGGCTAGTTAAGTTTTCACAAAATCCTCCTCTCCTTGTCCTCAGTAACCGCTATTAAAATCCCAGGTAGTACTGTAGATCTCTGTCTACCGGGTCACCATAGACTAAGAACTGTTTTGTGATGTTTACATGTACACACTCACAAAAACACACAGAATGCTATGGGGTTGGAAGGGACCTCTGGAAATCATCTAGTCCAACCCCTGCCAAGGCAGGTTGCACAGAAACATGGCCAGGTGGGTTTGGAATCTCCCCAGTACAAAGACTCCACCACCTCTCTGGGCAGCCTCTTCCAGGGCTCTGCCACCCTCACAGGAAAGAGTTGCACAGAAACATGGCCAGGTGGGTTTGGAATCTCCCCAGTACAAAGACTCCACCACCTCTCTGGGCAGCCTCTTCCAGGGCTCTGCCACCCTCACAGGAAAGAAGTTCCTCCTCATGCTTAGGTGGAATTTCTTCTGTTCACATTTGTGCTCATTTCCTCTTGTCCTGTCCCTGGGCACCACTGAAAGAAGACTGGCCCCATCCTCCTGACACCCTCCCTTTAAGTATTTATAGGTGTTGATCAGATCCCCCCTCAGCCTTCTCTTCTCCAGACTAAAAAGACCCAAGTCCCTCAGTCTTTACTCGTTAAGAGAGATGTTCTAGGCCCCTCATCATCTTTGTAGCCCTCAGATACATACATATATTTTAATAAAAGGATCAAGAGCAAGCAGTGTTTTAATTTCTTTTTTTAGCAAGTCAAAAATGAACAGAAAATCAGTAATTAAGAACAAGAATGAACAACAGAAATATACCAATCTGTATGTGCAAAGTATTTCATTTCATGTTACAGTTAAGTTTAAGTGTGCATACCGCACTCACTTCTGTCCTGCTATAGTAGAACAGAGTTCTTTTCACAGTTTATACTAGAGAGGTACAGGCATGGACCAATTACTGCTTTAATAGTATCATTTGTGCTTTCTCACATGTACAAATACTCAGCTATCTGTATACATGCAAGAAGGAACCTCTCACACATACAGTTTCTCAGCAATCCCAGATACAGATGGGCTTTTACACAGAAAGACATAATTTACAAATACTGAGTACAAGACAACATGACAAAACTCTGCTATTTAGTCTCCCTAGGGTTTGCCTTTTTTTTTTTTAGGTGATTTTAGACTCCCTAAGTTTAGTGCAAGGACTGGTAAAGTTTCAGCCTAGTTTTACAGATTCAAGTCAGAACTCAAAATATCAGCTTTTATATAATCAAACATTATAGGAAGCTGAACTACCAGTTTAATGCCATTTCAATGTACTGAAAGAACTATAAGCATATGATTTGATAAGCAGCATTTTATTGACTTTGGATAAATATTTAAAGCTTTTTAGAGACTCATGTAAATCCAATGAACACATATTTGATCAAACTGCCATCTGCTGGGTGTTCCTGGGATTTAAGCAGTTTGGTTAAACACACGCTTCTGTGACCAAAAATATTTTAACTAGAACTATGGAAAAAAAAAAAACCAAACTCTTTTTTTGAAGCCTGGCTGACAATAACCAATCGCCTTTGTTCCAGCAAAAATCTGTCAGCAATAGCAGCCTTAGGAGCAGGCCATGCTATGGATGTCCTGTGACCCTGGGTAACCTACTCCATCCTGCTCACAGCAACGCTCCCATCCAGCTCACTGGGCACAGCTCAGTTGGCTTCACCAGAAGAAGGCATACAACCAAACTCACACTGCCTGAAGCAACCACAACCTCAGAATTTAATAGAGGTGCTGACTGCTTGTTCAGCAAAGAAAAGAAAAAGGTGACAAGATGAATAAGATGACTAATAAAGGACTAGTAACAATTCACTTCAACTACCTCCAGAAAAACCAAACCATATATAACATAGGGGCAAATTTTTGAGAACTCATTTTTCAGGACATTAAGGAAATAATTCTCCTTAGAGTCATCCAAGGTCTAGCTATTAAGAAGCAAGGCCACTCTGATAGCATGCAAGACAAGTTGAATAACTGTGGTACAATCAAGTACAAACAGAGCACTCCCAGAAAGTTATCATGGTAAGAAGTAACGGTGGTATGCTAAACCGTTTAAAGCAAGATTTCAAATTTGTTAGGCCTAAAAGACAGAAGCAAAGCTAAAATCTTGATACTTCCAAAAAAAAAAAAAAAAAACAAGAACAAGCTAAGCACATTGTACAGGAGAACTATCTACTGTCTTCATCTTCCAACACCCCCCTCCTAGTGAAATGGCAAAGTAAAATTATGAAATGCAAGCACAAAGCCATTAATTGGCAGCTGGGCTGATGTGAGAGGCTGTTACAGAGGTGCTTTGCAACTTCTCCACAGCATCTTTGTTCTAGGCATTCAAGCTGATCTGTTCTGCAAACCCAGCATCTCACCAGTTGTTTTCCCTAAGTTACATTCTCAATATCCTAAGGCACGCCTCTGAACACTTACTTCTAGGCCATCCTGATGCAGAACTCCAGGTACCACTGTTTTTACTAAAAGAAAAAATTGCCTCTAGAGTGTGGGAAAATAATGCTACATAAACAGAACTGCTTGGGGATTGAGTTTCAAAGCTCTAGATGGAAGACACCACCACAGATCATATAGCCACGCAACAAAATAAACAATATCAACTCAAACAGTACAGGTCTTCAAACCTACATAAAACCCAAATAAGATTGTCATGGTTTGGCTAAAAATACTTTACTCAGGATATTTTAATTCACAAAACATCTTCAAGATGCTCTGACAATCACATTTTGTGTATTGCATACTATAAACAATTTATGCTTAGAAGTGTATGTGGTGAACAATAAGCTTTGGCCTAAGTAAATGGTGAAAATACAGGAATCTAATTTCTAACGATACTGTCATGGGAAAATTGGTAAACATTTTCTTTTTATTTCAGTTTCCAGTCATCCAATACTACACTTAGAAATAATATTAGGGTCATATCATCTTCATTATTTGCTGTAGTCTATCTTTTTTTGCATTCCATTTGCATGCCAAGTCAGTTGAATACTTGACTAGGACATGGTAATTGTCTTTCTGGGTCTCATTTGTAACCAAGAATGTTTAAATACATGAAGTAATACTGAAAGAACCATCGCTCTTCTGAGAAGAGTAAGTGCTATGATAACCTGTAAATTACTCACATGCCATTTTTATTGCTACTATAATTATTGATATTTGGGTTTTTTCCTAAGAACTATGCACATCAGAAGAGCATTTGGTCACCATTGAGAAGAGTTCCTACAAAAGTGTTACCATACACTATGTCCAGATGTATTGCAACATACATATTCATCTCCTCATATTGCTGTACCCAAAGATGAACTAAAAGAATATGGCATTTGTTCCATCTCAATTATTATTTACAAGAGTAAAGCACTAAGTAATAGTTAACAACTCAAGGTCATAACTCAACTTTTCCTAACATTTCCTCCCTTTGATGACCAAAGACGGACTTACCCTGAAAAACATATGTCTTTTAAACAGCAATATCTACTAGATACATTTTTGAGTTCTTTAACTAGACTATATCCTTTCTTATCTACAAACGCATCAACTCTAGCTGAAACTGGGTTTGTGCAAATCCAAGAGTTTCAAGGAGCAGGAAGCAGCATCCTGTTTAGGATAAGCTGGTCAGGCAAAACGGCAACTAAAAATGTAAACTCAAGAAACATCTAAACTACTTGCCAGGAACATAGGATAGAAAAAGTCTACATTGATAATACTTATTTATATATACTTGTATCATTTGTTTCTCATCTGAAACCTTAAGTGTTAAACAAAGTGTAACCTTTAGGTTTGGAGCAGAGGCACATAGTTTATTGGGGTGTTTGGGGCTTTTTTAATTTGTTTTTAATGCTCCCACCCATCAGTGACCCTTTGAAAGGATGCGATTACTACCTACATACCCTAAATGAAGGAAATTAGAAGTAGCCAAACACAAACCCTAAGTACACTTATACATTAGTCAGACACAGTTCTTCATAAACAAAATAAACAATATCAACTCAAACAGTACAGGTCTTCAAACCTACATAAAACCCAAATAAGATTGTCATGGTTTGGCTAAAAATACTTTACTCAGGATATTTTAATTCACAAAACATCTTCAAGATGCTCTGACAATCACATTTTGTGTATTGCATACTATAAACAATTTATGCTTAGAAGTGTATGTGGTGAACAATAAGCTTTGGCCTAAGTAAATGGTGAAAATACAGGAATCTAATTTCTAACGATACTGTCATGGGAAAATTGGTAAACATTTTCTTTTTATTTCAGTTTCCAGTCATCCAATACTACACTTAGAAATAATATTAGGGTCATATCATCTTCATTATTTGCTGTAGTCTATCTTTTTTTGCATTCCATTTGCATGCCAAGTCAGTTGAATACTTGACTAGGACATGGTAATTGTCTTTCTGGGTCTCATTTGTAACCAAGAATGTTTAAATACATGAAGTAATACTGAAAGAACCATCGCTCTTCTGAGAAGAGTAAGTGCTATGATAACCTGTAAATTACTCACATGCCATTTTTATTGCTACTATAATTATTGATATTTGGGTTTTTTCCTAAGAACTATGCACATCAGAAGAGCATTTGGTCACCATTGAGAAGAGTTCCTACAAAAGTGTTACCATACACTATGTCCAGATGTATTGCAACATACATATTCATCTCCTCATATTGCTGTACCCAAAGATGAACTAAAAGAATATGGCATTTGTTCCATCTCAATTATTATTTACAAGAGTAAAGCACTAAGTAATAGTTAACAACTCAAGGTCATAACTCAACTTTTCCTAACATTTCCTCCCTTTGATGACCAAAGACGGACTTACCCTGAAAAACATATGTCTTTTAAACAGCAATATCTACTAGATACATTTTTGAGTTCTTTAACTAGACTATATCCTTTCTTATCTACAAACGCATCAACTCTAGCTGAAACTGGGTTTGTGCAAATCCAAGAGTTTCAAGGAGCAGGAAGCAGCATCCTGTTTAGGATATCAGAACCAACTCAGCTATGCATAATTGCTGCTTTTCAACAAGAATGAAACAGCCTGTAAACGTTGTGTAAATCACCATTAAATGCTTGGGGATCCTGATGGGTGTAAAGTACTATAGAGACACGGTGTCATTATACGTTTAATTCTGAAGTACTTCTATTTTAAATACAGATATTCCACTAGAATTCAAGTGAATGGTCTACATTCAGAGATACTCTTCTAGTTTTCTATCTCCCCCACCCTCGCTTATCAGTGGGCATGGATTACAAGCTGTAGTATTGGATTGCTAGTCCTATGTGACATTCTGGACACTGCCTGTAACTGCAGACTCTCTGGCATGTTCTAAGAACTACAAGATTATCATTTTATGACTGATGCTTGCAAAACCTGCAGCTATTTTAGTCAGTACAGTTCCAATAAGTTCTTCGGGAACTGCAGCAGGAGAAAATGTACAAATTGCAACTAAAAATGTAAACTCAAGAAACATCTAAACTACTTGCCAGGAACATAGGATAGAAAAAGTCTACATTGATAATACTTATTTATATATACTTGTATCATTTGTTTCTCATCTGAAACCTTAAGTGTTAAACAAAGTGTAACCTTTAGGTACTTGCCAGGAACATAGGATAGAAAAAGTCTACATTGATAATACTTATTTATATATACTTGCATCATTTGTTTCTCATCTGAAACCTTAACTGTTAAACAAAGCATAACCTTTAGGTTTGGAGCAGAGGCACATAGTTTATTGGGGTGTTTGTGGCTTTTTTTTATTTGCTTTTTTTAATGCTCCCACCCATCAGTGACCCTTTGAAAGGATGCGATTACTACATACATACCCTAAATGAAGGAAATTAGAAGTAGCCAAACACAAACCCTAAGTACACTTATACATTAGTCAAACAATTCTTCATATACAAAATAAACAATATCAACTCAAACAGTACAGGTCTTCAAACCTACATAAAACCCAAATAAGATTGTCATGGTTTGGCTAAAAATACTTCACTCAGGATATTTTAATTCACAAAACATCTTCAAGATGCTCTGACAATCACATTTTGTGTATTACATACACTTCTAAGCATAAACTGTTTATTATGTGGGTGAACAATAAGCTTTGGCCTAAGTAAATGGTGGAAATACATGACAGAAAAAATAGGAATCTAATTTCTAACGATAATGTCATGGGAAAATTGTTAAACATTTTCTTTTTATTTCAGTTTCCAAACAGTCATCCAATACTACACTTAGAAATAATATTAGGGTCATATCACCTTCATTATTTGCTGTAGTCTATCTTTTTTGCATTCCATTTGCATGCCAAGACAGTTGAATACTTGACTAGGACATAGTAATTCTGTCTTTCTGGGTCTCATTTGTAACCAAGAATGTTTAAATACATGAAGTAATACTGAAAGAACCATGGCTCTTCTGAGAAGAGTAAGTGCTACGATAACCTGTAAATTACTCACATGCCGTTTTTATTACTACTATAATTATTGCTATTTGGGTTTTTTCCTAAGAACTATGCACATCAGAAGAGCATTTAGTCACCATTGAGAAGAGTTCCTACAGAAGTGTTACCATACACTATGTCCAGATGTATTGCAACATACATATTCATCTCATCACATTGCTGTACCCAAAGATGAACTAAAAGAATATGGCATTTGTTCTACCTCAATTATTATTTACAAGAGTAAAGCACTAAGTAATAGTTAACAACTCAAGGTCATAACTCAACTTTTCCTAACATTTCCTCCCTTTGATGACCAAAGACGGACTTACCCTGAAAAACATATGTCTTTTAAACAGCAATATCTACTAGATACATTTTTGAGTTATTTAACTAGACTATATCCTTTCTTATCTACAAACGCATTAACTCTAGCTGAAACTGGGTTTGTGCAAATCCAAGAGTTTCAAGGAGCAGGAAGCAGCATCCTGTTTAGGATAAGCTGGTCAGGCAAAATGCTCTCAGGGCTCCATCCTTCGTGGTGCAGAGTATGTCTCTAAAAGAAAAGGTGACCTTCACTCTGGTAAAAGACACCTAAAACTGTGGGCACACGAAAAGTCTAGCTCACCTCATGCATAAGTAACATGAGCATAAGACCACTGAGATGCAGTATTTCAAGACATCCCTTACCAGCCAAACCATTCTACATGGATTTTGGAGGTAAGGGCATAGACAGGGAGAACAGAGAGCAAGTGAAGTGTAGGGGAATATTTTGTTTTCTGTTTCAGTTTTCCACGTGGAAAGTAATTTTCTGTATCAGGAAATGAAGGTGCAAAACAGGAGAGTTGCCAGGGAGAGCATGTTTCTCATTAGTGAACACACACCAGGTAGTTGGAAGAGCTAAAGGGCAGATGCTACCTACACGTTCCTCCTGAACTCACATTCACACCACTCATTTACTGCTCACATTCCCTTGTGACTTACACATGTACAGATCCTCCAAAATTTAAGAGGCAATTACTTCCATCAAATACAGATCATAAGGATTATTTCAAACTTTTAAAAATTAATTCCATGTAAAAATCATGTACCTAAGTAATCTCCCATAATTTGTTAGTCTACAAGCTAACTGCAACTTAAACTGCTTAGCTTTAAGGGTTTGTATATCACGTTCAGGTAGGAGGTGTATTAGGTGAAATCTAACACATTGAACACATGTAGGATTAATTGGAGTTAAACCCCGAAATTATGCTCTATTTTTGGCTGGTACAAATCAATGAAATACCACAAATCCGGTTGTCAAAATTTGCACAGTAGAAACAGTATGGGCTCCAGAATGAAAGTCTAATAGAAACACAAAGATGCCAATTTCTTGCATCCACGCAGCATCTGAACTCCTAATACTAACTTAAATATAGGTATTAATTGAAGCTGAACAGCAACGAAACAGTTCAACAGAAATGTGTCTTCATTTCTCCAAAATCCCCTAATTTGATTTTGCACAATTGTTTCCTTTCAATTACAGAAAGCTTAGTTTAATGATCAGTGTAGGCTATTAAACAGAGGGACCATGCCATAACCTGCAATTTCTGTATTATCTTACTGCCACAATATGAAAACATTTATTGACAAGAAACAGTGAAGACAGGCTGCAAGGCAAGATCCTTTACACTTCCTTGCAATACAGCACATACTACTAATTCAGAGACAGCTCCACAAAACTTATTTGAAAAAAAGGAAAGTACTTCTGAGAACCATGATCTGTTTCTGAAGTAAAGAAGGCTATCACATGAAACAAATGACCTCTGAAGTGCTTAATAATTTTGAATCAAAAATAAACAGCTGAATTTTGCATGGTATAAAATGTAAGGGAAGCCACATACACTGCTGTAATCTGGTGCGACTTCCTCTAAACTGTTTTTTTTTTTCAAATCCTTATTCTACCATCTTTAGATTATGACCAGCTACAGAAACTAGCAGTAGACTGACAATGACTGAATCAAAAATAAAGAAGCAATCAGAATCTCTCCCCTAAGTTCCATTAATATGAACATGTTTGTTTAGAACAAACTTAGACGTTAAAGCAAATACAAGAGTCCCGAGTATTTAAGCATATGGCTGAAGGGGAAAAGAAGCAAACCCCTTTCTACATTAACTTCTTTTATCATAGGTAAAACAACAAAAAAAGAGTTAAAAAAACCTGAAGGACAGTTTTAACATGATACCATAAGGAATCCTGGACTGTGCTGATCCTTACCCTTAGAAGAGCCACCCTATCACCAAAAGCGCCTAAAAGCCACTCACCAGACACTACACAAAATACTTGACCCTAAACTTGAGCAATAAACATCCAATAAAGTACTGGTCCCACTCCTGCAAGGATATTTTGAGACATCTCTAAACGTATAAGTTTTAAGAAAGGAACAAAAAAAAAAACATTACAAGTATTAGAACTTGGGTAATGGTGAGAATCTGTAACTTTCCGTGGTATCGCATGTTTATCACTTCTTTCTCATTTTAGCATCACTGCACCCTTTCAATTCTAGGATATTGGGAAACTGCTTTTAAGAACGCCAAGAGATGAAAGTAGTGGGGAAAAGCAATGACTGCAGCCAATTAAAACCTTACCTCATACAGAACAAACTGTTTGACAGGCAACATGAATGACAAACGTAAGAAATGCTGAGTGTTGCTTTTGCCCATAATTTCAGAACTCCTTGAAAGCATCCTCCAAAACTCAAGTTCACATCAACTTTTAAAAAGCTTGCTCTGGAAAGCTCATAAAACCAGAAAACTTATCCTTAAGAACAAAAATATCCCTGACCCTTATCTATGAATGGAAGCAAACCAAAAAAAGCTAAAATAATTTATGCAGCAGTGGAGCACTGACCTCCAGGGCATTCTATTGATCAAAATAGATAGTACTGCACCTGTATTTTCAAGTTCAGAAAGCATGATAATGAGTAGTTCTCTCCAGACTGGAAAATATATTAAGGAACATCTTGAATATAGCGAATGTAATATTTTTCAAAGACACCTACTGTACAGGATTTTCCCAAGAAATATAGATATCACTTATTTTGGAAGTTTCCCTCTCCTCCCCCTACACTTTAAAGACCAGTTGCAGTGGCAAAATTGGTGTGAAAGTTATGAATATTTGACTAAAAAGAAAATCTAACAGTAGCAGTCAGCAAATTATTATTTCCTAGAAGCAATTTGGTGAATGGCATTTGTGCAGAATCAAATTTCATCTTTTGCAGAGCAAGATACCTTGCAGGAAAGACACCAAAATTCTAATCATGTAGTCCATAAGCTAACAGTATGGGAGGTAGAAAAAAAGAACCAAACAACTTTACAAAGGAGTTTCTTCTTTCAGCAGCAGAGGAAGAGAGGTTTGGGAGCTTGCTCCCAGAAGGACTATCTCCATCCACAACTTACTTCTGATTTAAGGTCACTTGTTAGCACCTTCTCTAAGTAAGGAAGCAGGATTGCCATTTTCTTCAAGGAGGAAAGGTTTATGCTTCCTCCTTCCTGTTTAGCAAAAAATAGAAAGGGCCACTTCTTTTTTTTAATTAAATTATATGTGCTATCGTAGAAAGCATTAGAAACAAAGTTACATTGATAAAACAATATAGTCTATATTAAAAGATGTCGTATACTACAGTTTCTTTAACACCTGCCAGTGAAAGGAAATGCCTTTTTTCCCTTATTGGATAAGTAATCACAGTCTATGATAAGCGTGTGCCTCAACACACATTTATTTATAATCTAAATAAAAATATCATTATCTTATGCATCTTTGTTCCCCACAATTTAGTATTATTTCTTTTCCACTTACTCTACTGCAATTTAAACAAAGCCCAAAAAACCAAGCCATGATTAGCACCAACACAGTTTTTCCTGCCTACTAGAATGATAAATTTTTGGGACAGATACTTTTTTTTTTAAAATGCACTCCTAGTACAACTGAGGCCAAATACAGTAATCTGTCAATATGAAAGCTATTGTGAAATTGCTATAAAATATATTTTTTAAAGAAGTAAAACCAAGACCGATTTTTCGGGTCTCATAGAATATCCAAGTATTAAGTGGTCTTTAAACTATATAATTTGCCTGTTCCTGTGACATTATGATTAGCATATAGGTGTTTAAGGGAAATTATATGCTTGGTATAAGTATTTAGAGAAATATACATATAAAAATCAACCTCTTGTCTCAATTAGTGGCCAAGGACAGATTATGCTGGAGAGCGGTACTTTCAAAAGTTATGGTTAGAATTCAACTAAAAAACAAATGATCAAAAATAATTTTAGTAAGAACTTAAATTTGAGAAATTCTTATAGCTTTGAGAAACAGTTCTGAATATCTACATAATAAATCTCTCAGAAGCTAAACTATAAACAAGAAGGTCAGTTTCATTGAATTAATGCAGTTATTAATAGTTTAGGTTAAAGCCACAGTTATTCTGTACAAGGCAGCAGGGACAGTTTACAGAAAATAATCTTGTTTTTCGTATTAGAAGTGAAAAACATTAGATTGAGGTGATAAGTACTGCCTTTTTAAAACTGGTTATGTATTTATGCAGAAAGGTTATACACAATTAGCATTCAAAGCCCCAATTATACAGTCAGAGCAACCAACAAAACAATTTTTAAAACACTGAGAAAGCCAAACTTATTAAAAGCAGGAGTCCAAAAATGGAAATGTATTGTAAATAGCAGCATCATGTTTGATCATGCACGTGTGACCTTAAAATGTCATCTTCCCCACTTTAATACAAGGACAATTTCTCAGGATACTAAATAAGGTATATGAGTACATAATTTTTATCCCTTCTGACAATCACATTTTGTGTATTACATACACTTCTAAGCATAAACTGTTTATTATGTGGGTGAACAATAAGCTTTGGCCTAAGTAAATGGTGAAAATACAGGAATCTAATTTCTAACGATACTGTCATGGGAAAATTGGTAAACATTTTCTTTTTATTTCAGTTTCCAGTCATCCAATACTACACTTAGAAATAATATTAGGGTCATATCATCTTCATTATTTGCTGTAGTCTATCTTTTTTTGCATTCCATTTGCATGCCAAGTCAGTTGAATACTTGACTAGGACATGGTAATTGTCTTTCTGGGTCTCATTTGTAACCAAGAATGTTTAAATACATGAAGTAATACTGAAAGAACCATCGCTCTTCTGAGAAGAGTAAGTGCTACGATAACCTGTAAATTACTCACATGCCGTTTTTATTACTACTATAATTATTGCTATTTGGGTTTTTTCCTAAGAACTATGCACATCAGAAGAGCATTTAGTCACCATTGAGAAGAGTTCCTACAGAAGTGTTACCATACACTATGTCCAGATGTATTGCAACATACATATTCATCTCATCACATTGCTGTACCCAAAGATGAACTAAAAGAATATGGCATTTGTTCTACCTCAATTATTATTTACAAGAGTAAAGCACTAAGTAATAGTTAACAACTCAAGGTCATAACTCAACTTTTCCTAACATTTCCTCCCTTTGATGACCAAAGACGGACTTACCCTGAAAAACATATGTCTTTTAAACAGCAATATCTACTAGATACATTTTTGAGTTATTTAACTAGACTATATCCTTTCTTATCTACAAACGCATTAACTCTAGCTGAAACTGGGTTTGTGCAAATCCAAGAGTTTCAAGGAGCAGGAAGCAGCATCCTGTTTAGGATAAGCTGGTCAGGCAAAATGCTCTCAGGGCTCCATCCTTCGTGGTGCAGAGTATGTCTCTAAAAGAAAAGGTGACCTTCACTCTGGTAAAAGACACCTAAAACTGTGGGCACACGAAAAGTCTAGCTCACCTCATGCATAAGTAACATGAGCATAAGACCACTGAGATGCAGTATTTCAAGACATCCCTTACCAGCCAAACCATTCTACATGGATTTTGGAGGTAAGGGCATAGACAGGGAGAACAGAGAGCAAGTGAAGTGTAGGGGAATATTTTGTTTTCTGTTTCAGTTTTCGCTCTTGGGGCTCCATCCTTAATGGTGCAGAGTATGTCTCTAAAAGAAAAGGTGACCTTCACTCTGGTAAAAAAACACCTAAAACTGTGGGCACAAGAGAAGTCTAATTCACCTCAGGCATAAGTAACATGAGCATAAGACCACTGAGATGCAGTATTTCAGGACATCCCTTACCAGCCAAACCATTCTGCATGGATTTTGGAGGTAAGGGCATAGACAGGGAGAACAGAGAGCAAGTGAAGGGTAGGGGAATATTTTGTTTTCTGTTTCAGTTTTCCACGTGGAAAGTAATTTTCTGTATCAGGAAATGAAGGTGCAAAACAGGAGAGTTGCCAGGGAGAGCATGTTTCTCATTAGTGAACACACACCAGGTAGTTGGAAGAGCTAAAGGGCAGATGCTACCTACACGTTCCTCCTGAACTCACATTCACACCACTCATTTACTGCTCACATTCCCTTGTGACTTACACATGTACAGATCCTCCAAAATTTAAGAGGCAATTACTTCCATCAAATACAGATCATAAGGATTATTTCAAACTTTTAAAAATTAATTCCATGTAAAAATCATGTACCTAAGTAATCTCCCATAATTTGTTAGTCTACAAGCTAACTGCAACTTAAACTGCTTAGCTTTAAGGGTTTGTATATCACGTTCAGGTAGGAGGTGTATTAGGTGAAATCTAACACATTGAACACATGTAGGATTAATTGGAGTTAAACCCCGAAATTATGCTCTATTTTTGGCTGGTACAAATCAATGAAATACCACAAATCCGGTTGTCAAAATTTGCACGGTAGAAACAGTATGGGCTCCAGAATGAAAGTCTAATAGAAACACAAAGATGCCAATTTCTTGCATCCACGCAGCATCTGAACTCCTAATACTAACTTAAATATAGGTATTAATTGAAGCTGAACAGCAACGAAACAGTTCAACAGAAATGTGTCTTCATTTCTCCAAAATCCCCTAATTTGATTTTGCACAATTGTTTCCTTTCAATTACAGAAAGCTTAGTTTAATGATCAGTGTAGGCTATTAAACAGAGGGACCATGCCATAACCTGCAATTTCTGTATTATCTTACTGCCACAATATGAAAACATTTATTGACAAGAAACAGTGAAGACAGGCTGCAAGGCAAGATCCTTTACACTTCCTTGCAATACAGCACATACTACTAATTCAGAGAGCTCCACAAAACATATTTGAAAAATAGGAAACAAGTACTTCTGAGAACCATGATCTGTTTCTGAAGTAAAGAAGGCTATCACATGAAACAAATGACCTCTGAAGTGCTTAATAATTTTTTATCAAAAATGAACAGCTGAATTTTGCATGGTATAAAATGTAAGAGAATTCACATACAGTGCTGTGAGCTGGTGCGACTTCCACTGAACTGTTTTTCTTTCAAATCCTTATTTTACCATCTTTAGATTATGACCGGCTACAGAAACTAGCAGTAGAGTGACAATGACTGAATCAAAACTAAAGAAGAAATTGTAATCTCTCCCCTAAGTTCCATTAATATGAACCAGATGTTTGTTTAGAACAAACTTAGACATTAAAGCAAATACAAGAGTCCCGAGTATTTAATGTTTGTTTAGAACAAACTTAGACGTTAAAGCAAATACAAGAGTCCCGAGTATTTAAGCATATGGCTGAAGGGGAAAAGAAGCAAACCCCTTTCTACATTAACTTCTTTTATCATAGGTAAAACAACAAAAAAAGAGTTAAAAAAAAATGAAGGACAGTTTTAACATGATACCATAAGGAAACCTGGACTGTGCTGATCCTTAACCTGGACTGTGCTGATCCTTACCCTTAGAAGAGCCGCCCTATCACCAAAAGCGCCCAAAAGCCACTCACCAGACACTACACAAAATACTTGACCCTAAACTTGAGCAATAAACATCCAATAAAGTACTGGTCCCACTCCTGCAAGGATATTTTGAGACATCTCTAAACGTATAAGTTTTAAGAAAGGAACAAAAAAAAAAACATTACAAGTATTAGAACTTGGGTAATGGTGAGAATCTGTAACTTTCCGTGGTATCGCATGTTTATCACTTCTTTCTCATTTTAGCATCACTGCACCCTTTCAATTCTAGGATATTGGGAAACTGCTTTTAAGAACGCCAAGAGATGAAAGTAGTGGGGAAAAGCAATGACTGCAGCCAATTAAAACCTTACCTCATACAGAACAAACTGTTTGACAGGCAACATGAATGACAAACGTAAGAAATGCTGAGTGTTGCTTTTGCCCATAATTTCAGAACTCCTTGAAAGCATCCTCCAAAACTCAAGTTCACATCAACTTTTAAAAAGCTTGCTCTGGAAGAGCCACCCTATCACCAAAAGCGCCTAAAAGCCACTCACCAGACACTACACAAAATACTTGACCCTAAACTTGAGCAATAAACATCCAATAAAGTACTGGTCCCACTCCTGCAAGGATATTTTGAGACATCTCTAAACGTATAAGTTTTAAGAAAGGAACAAAAAAAAAAACATTACAAGTATTAGAACTTGGGTAATGGTGAGAATCTGTAACTTTCCGTGGTATCGCATGTTTATCACTTCTTTCTCATTTTAGCATCACTGCACCCTTTCAATTCTAGGATATTGGGAAACTGCTTTTAAGAACGCCAAGAGATGAAAGTAGTGGGGAAAAGCAATGACTGCAGCCAATTAAAACCTTACCTCATACAGAACAAACTGTTTGACAGGCAACATGAATGACAAACGTAAGAAATGCTGAGTGTTGCTTTTGCCCATAATTTCAGAACTCCTTGAAAGCATCCTCCAAAACTCAAGTTCACATCAACTTTTAAAAAGCTTGCTCTGGAAAGCTCATAAAACCAGAAAACTTATCCTTAAGAACAAAAATATCCCTGACCCTTATCTATGAATGGAAGCAAACCAAAAAAAGCTAAAATAATTTATGCAGCAGTGGAGCACTGACCTCCAGGGCATTCTATTGATCAAAATAGATAGTACTGCACCTGTATTTTCAAGTTCAGAAAGCATGATAATGAGTAGTTCTCTCCAGACTGGAAAATATATTAAGGAACATCTTGAATATAGCGAATGTAATATTTTTCAAAGACACCTACTGTACAGGATTTTCCCAAGAAATATAGATATCACTTATTTTGGAAGTTTCCCTCTCCTCCCCCTACACTTTAAAGACCAGTTGCAGTGGCAAAATTGGTGTGAAAGTTATGAATATTTGACTAAAAAGAAAATCTAACAGTAGCAGTCAGCAAATTATTATTTCCTAGAAGCAATTTGGTGAATGGCATTTGTGCAGAATCAAATTTCATCTTTTGCAGAGCAAGATACCTTGCAGGAAAGACACCAAAATTCTAATCATGTAATCCATAAGCTAACAGTATGGGAGGTAGAAAAAAAAGAACCAAACAACTTTACAAAGGAGTTTCTTTCAGCAGCAGCAGCAGAGGAAGAGAGGTTTGGGAGCTTCTTTCAGCAGCAGAGGAAGAGAGGTTTGGGAGCTTGCTCCCAGAAGGACTATCTCCATCCACAACTTACTTCTGATTTAAGGTCACTTGTTAGCACCTTCTCTAAGTAAGGAAGCAGGATTGCCATTTTCTTCAAGGAGGAAAGGTTTATGCTTCCTCCTTCCTGTTTAGCAAAAAATAGAAAGGGCCACTTCTTTTTTTTAATTAAATTATATGTGCTATCGTAGAAAGCATTAGAAACAAAGTTACATTGATAAAACAATATAGTCTATATTAAAAGATGTCGTATACTACAGTTTCTTTAACACCTGCCAGTGAAAGGAAATGCCTTTTTTCCCTTATTGGATAAGTAATCACAGTCTATGATAAGCGTGTGCCTCAACACACATTTATTTATAATCTAAATAAAAATATCATTATCTTATGCATCTTTGTTCCCCACAATTTAGTATTATTTCTTTTCCACTTACTCTACTGCAATTTAAACAAAGCCCAAAAAACCAAGCCATGATTAGCACCAACACAGTTTTTCCTGCCTACTAGAATGATAAATTTTTGGGACAGATACTTTTTTTTTTAAAATGCACTCCTAGTACAACTGAGGCCAAATACAGTAATCTGTCAATATGAAAGCTATTGTGAAATTGCTATAAAATATATTTTTTAAAGAAGTAAAACCAAGACCGATTTTTCGGGTCTCATAGAATATCCAAGTATTAAGTGGTCTTTAAACTATATAATTTGCCTGTTCCTGTGACATTATGATTAGCATATAGGTGTTTAAGGGAAATTATATGCTTGGTATAAGTATTTAGAGAAATATACATATAAAAATCAACCTCTTGTCTCAATTAGTGGCCAAGGACAGATTATGCTGGAGAGCGGTACTTTCAAAAGTTATGGTTAGAATTCAACTAAAAAACAAATGATCAAAAATAATTTTAGTAAGAACTTAAATTTGAGAAATTCTTATAGCTTTGAGAAACAGTTCTGAATATCTACATAATAAATCTCTCAGAAGCTAAACTATAAACAAGAAGGTCAGTTTCATTGAATTAATGCAGTTATTAATAGTTTAGGTTAAAGCCACAGTTATTCTGTACAAGGCAGCAGGGACAGTTTACAGAAAATAATCTTGTTTTTCGTATTAGAAGTGAAAAACATTAGATTGAGGTGATAAGTACTGCCTTTTTAAAACTGGTTATGTATTTATGCAGAAAGGTTATACACAATTAGCATTCAAAGCCCCAATTATACAGTCAGAGCAACCAACAAAACAATTTTTAAAACACTGAGAAAGCCAAACTTATTAAAAGCAGGAGTCCAAAAATGGAAATGTATTGTAAATAGCAGCATCATGTTTGATCATGCACGTGTGACCTTAAAATGTCATCTTCCCCACTTTAATACAAGGACAATTTCTCAGGATACTAAATAAGGTATATGAGTACATAATTTTTATCCCATATATATTTTTCATAGATTACACACATGTGACTATATATACATTCCATAGAAGTATATTCATTTTTTTTATATACACACACACGGAACCACTGAAACAAACAGCACAATATACTTACATTGTCATGCCTGAAACACTACAATAAAGATGGGGGGAAAGGGGTTGTCAACTAACTTTGGGACACACATAAAGTTTAGTCTGCTATTCTGCCCCATCACGGGTAGTTCAGATCCTTTACAGAGCAGATTTTTCCACCGTAACTCCTTATTAAGCAATGCACAGGGATTACACACAAAAATCATCCATATGGAAATCTGACAGTGCACAGAAAATAAGATTACCTCTGGCCCCAATCCTGGCACTGAAGTGCTGGCACAAATACTTCTACTGCTCAACGCTGAATTAAGGAAACGCACTGCTCCTCAAGCTGTACTAATACTTTACACTTCCACTCAGCCTTTCAGCCTTGTCTAACTACTGCTTTTCTAGCAATAGTTTTGCTTCTTTGTGTAGTAGCTTCATGTAATTAAGAGTATTTTCCATAAGATATGATTTTCTCAATGTTGTAACATTACTACACTTACATAAAGTAAATGAACTATTATGTACTTGCTTCATTCTTGGCTCCTGGGGAATTGAAATATTCTAAATTTTCTTTTAACTGTTGTTGATAATTCAGTTTTTTAGTATTTAATATTACACATATTTAGTATTTATGCTCACATAATATGGAAGGAATTGAATGACAAGACTCCTTTTTCCCCTCCACTTCTGCCACAGAAGCCTAATACAACAGTGAGCAAGCAATTTAACCCTACATGATGCATCTTATTCGTACACTGTACTCTAAAAAAAGCAGTTAATTCCCTTCTGTAAAGAGCTGCCCACTTACCTTGAAGTGTAAAAAGTATAAAGCATAAACCACATAGGAAGCAATATACATTATTTGATAAAGTACAGAAACATACTTGAGTGTGAATAAATATGCCCTAACACTGAAGCTGTCATTCTGTTACAAGATCTTGGCAAACCCATTTTAAGCAACCGTTCAAACATTTGCAAGGAATACTTCAGGCAACACTTAAACTAGAGGTGGGTTTTGTACACCACAAGCCATATTTATCACATATTCATGAGCATGTTTGTAGACACCCTTCTCCATTAAGCTGCTGAAGCATCAAAACCATACATGGGCAGAGCACAAAGTACTGCTACATTGCAAAGGAAATAATTTAAAACACAAACATTTTCATCACTAAAACTCCCAAAGTTACATTTATGGGCTTTTTTACTCAACTGTTAAAGACATTCCATCCTGAAAAGATAAACAGAGTTTTCTTAGAATCATAGAATCGTCTAGGTTGGAAGAGACCCTTGGGATCATCGAGTCCAACCATCTACCCTACTCTACAAAGTTCTCCCCTACACCAGCATCCTGGGCTGCATCAAAAGAAGCGTTGCCAGCAGGTCCAGAGAGGGGATTCTGCCACTTTGCTCTGCTCTGGTGAGACCTCACCTCGAGTATTGTGTGCAGGTCTGGAGCCCTCAATATGGAGAGGGTCCAGAGGAGGGCCACAAGGATGATCAGGGGGATGGAGCACCTCTGCTACGAGGACAGGCTGAGGGAGCTGGGGTTGTTCAGCCTGGAGAAGAGGAGGCTCCGGGGAGACCTAATAGCAGCCTTCCAGTACCTGAAGGGAGCCTACAGGAAGGCTGGGGAGAGCCTGTTCAGAAAGGCCTGTAGTGACAGGACGAGGGGCAATGGCTTCAAGCTGGAGGGGAACAGATTTAGACTGGAGATGAGGAGAAGGTTCTTCACTGTGAGGGTGGTGGAGCACTGGAACAGGTTGCCCAGGGAGGTGGTTGAGGCCCCTTCCCTGGAGATATTCAAGGTGAGGCTCGACGAGGCCCTGGGCAACCTGGTCTAGTTGGGGGTGTCCCTGCTGACTGCGGGGGGGTCGGACTAGATGGCCTTTGGAGGTCCCTTCCGGCCTGGACAATTCTACGATTCTATCTACGATTCTATCTACGATTCTATCTACGATTCTATCTACGATTCTATATCCCTTAGCACTGCATCTAAATGGCCCTTAAACACAGCCAGGGATGGTGAAACAAATCTCAAAGGCAGTGTAACAGGCAAGAGAAGAACTTTTTTCAAGTCTATAATACTACTATTATTCATCTTTTAACATTGAAAAAGATTTCATGTAGGAAATACAAGAAAAACACCTCTAACCTGAAGATTTAAGCCACATATGAATATACAGCGAATCATAGGGACCTTCAAGTCACTCGCAAATCTGCATGTGATTCACACCAGAAGTGTTTTAGTGAATACTGTCATTTAAAAACCTGAGTTTACTGTTTGCCAATCAAGACTGGATGGAATGCAGGATCCCTTGCCTTCTCTACTTCTAATACCTCTAAAATAAGGACTGTCTCAACTTAAATATAATGGAGACACAAAAATATTCTAGATCCAATCCTTAGTTTATGAATAAGTTTTTGTGACACAGTAACAGAAGTATCAATTTACAGTTTCCTTATGTGTAAGCAGTGAATGCTTAGTGCTTAACCTTTAATTCTTTATGCAGATTGTATTTGCTTGCAAGATACAAGATACAATGCAGTTTCAGAAAATTATTATATTATTGAAATATGCTCAATTACAGAATACTAAACCAGCATTACATTTCCCAAGTATCAATTTAAGATGTATAGAGGAAGTATTCCTAAACACTGATTTTTCTATGTCACTGTACTTCTCTCAGTATGAATAGGGGGATTGAAGAGCTCATTACTGTATAGATATCAGCTTATGGAACAGTCAAGAATCTGAAAGCTTTTTGAATCTGAAAATGACTACAGCTCTAAAACATAAAAATCTGAAGGCTGATGTTTATTAGGAGGTTCTCTTACATCCCTTCTACATGTTTAATAAACACCAAACTGAACACAGTACCATGTCAGTTAAGCAGTTCCCTTCAAGTCTATCAAACAGCATCACCAATAAAGTTGGCCAGAAACAACTTCCAATCCCTGCAGAATAGCATTCTCCTACTCTCTATCATTTTTACTGTCATTCAATTTTCCTCAAATGCTCATCTTTGTGCACATTTTTCTCCAATTACTATAACAAAAGCTCCTTTCAAGTCATATAAAGTGATGCTGTTTCCTCCTTGAAGCAAGCAGCACTAACAGAAAATAACACTGATACTAAACATTGTCTACAATTGTTATGGAAATATATTTATCTGTATCCTGTTGTCATGGAAGCTAAATATCAAGGCACACAAGCTACATACAATAATCTATACTGATTTGAAAGAACATTTAAAGGAAACACTCAGATGTATAATTTGATATAAATCAGACTAGTTTCAAAGGGACTGGTTACCCAAGGCATGATAGTTAAACAGTTGTATTTCAATCAATATTTAATTCATTACATACATCCTCTAAGTTCTATCAGTACCCAGAGTACATCCAATTTAATAGCTCAGGCACTCTCAAACTTTAACAATTTTGTTATCTTGGCATTAGGCCAATTCTAGCCATATTCCAAACTACACAAAAAGACACATGACATTTGTTTCTTCTCACTACGGCAAGACTATTCACTTCTATCTGTTGTTTTGCAGGTGACCAGTTTTTTGTTTTGCAGGTGACCAGTTTTCTAAAATGGCAAACTCATGGAAGCTATATTTCAGGAAGAAATTCTTTGCTGTGAGGGTGGTGAGAGCCTGGCCCAGGTTGCCCAGAGAAGCTGTGGCTGCCCCATCCCTGGAGGGGTTCAAGGCCAGATCTTTAAGGTCCCTTCCAACAATAACCATTCTGCGATTCTATTCCCTCAACACAGAGCTACTATTCTTTTTATTAGTTACATTCTGTTTGTTCCATTTTTGTTTCTATAACAAATGAATGCTATATCACAATGTTTTAGTCACTGAGTCTCTGAACGCTTCTTTACAAAGAAATTTTTTTCCTACAGGTGTGAACCACAGTTCACAGTTTTACTTAACCACTGTTGCTGAAGAAAAGCTGAGTGCCACACAGCATTTTATTTTAGAGCTCTTCCCAATACTGAAGAAACTCATTACTGGTTCTGATTTTAGGAATGGACTCAGTCTGATTTTTTTTTTTAAACTACAGCAGATTCCAGGCTAGTGACTACTTACTTTTGTCAATTACAGCTTCTTTCTATGTCATTTAACAAGTGGAGAAACTGTTTTCACTGTTACTTTACTTCACTAAAATAGAAATATTTATGGAGATAAAAAGGTACAGATAGTCCTTTTTTCTTTCAATCTTTACCCTCATTATTTGAGGGAAGCAGGAAGGGAAGAGGTTTTTTCTAAAAAACAAAAAAATTATCAATGAAGTAGTGTGTTGCCTTGAGTTCTTCCCCTCAACCAGTTCTTCCTAGATCAAAATCTTAAACATTTCAGTTCAACCTTCTGCCAATATTCAAGCAAAACATCTGAAATTGTTCATGAAAAAAGGACAAACAATAGCTTGGATGAGAAACAAATACTTTAACATTTGGGATACTGAAGATCCATGGGGAATCAAGTCCAGAATGAAATCTCTGCCACTACACGTTAGCCAGCGATCAGCTAATATCAGAGTACACAACAATGAACTCATGCTGCATCATTAAATACCAGATTTGTCACAACAAAATAATGGTTACACATCGCAAAACACAACTCAAAGAAATTTCAGTGAGGGAATAAAATACAGTTGGTTTTCTTTCATCTGCTATTTAGTAAGAAAAATATGCATTCAGTGGGAAGTCCCATGATACTTTCTACCTTTTGTTTATATACTGCAGATATATATACTTGTGTTAGTGAAAAGACGAAACAAGTTGTTCCTTGCAGTTGGAAAGGAGACACTGAGATTTACAATTCTATTTAGTTCCCACACAATTTTGTTCCACAGATTCAGGCTGAACGGAAAGCCTTTTCCTCCTGCCTAATTACAATGAACTGCTGTTCCAGTCAACAGCTCTGAAAATTAAGGGGGAAAAAAGCATTCCTCTTCCCTGAACTTCAGATAACATAAGTTCTCTAATCTCTATCTCACTAAGAAATTATTTTGACTCTTCTATCATGAGTATCATGTCATCACCCAAATCAGGAATTGTGGTAGTACCACAACATGCTTTCCACATACTTGAATTAGAACAGCATTAACACTTGAATTAAGTCTACTTGTCACTGTCACCACATCTAATAATTGGAAAGACATTATAATTAGTTGATCATAATATCATATTGAAGTAATTTTAGAACTGTTAATGCAAATTCTAACTCGTCAAAAAAGGCAATACAACAAGTTCCACACGACATGCAGGTGAGCCAAAATTGTTTGGGCATTGCAGTATGAACCACTGACGGTGTGGCAACGGAACCCCATTAGGTGCCTGTTCTACCTTTCTACCCTCCTGCTGTGATTATTTTATATCATAACACCCTTACAGCACAGTTGCAGCACAGTCCCCCTTAAAATGGGATGAAATAACTTCTCCGTACCACCATGCCACAAGTTAAAAATATATGCACTGTCAACAGCGTACTGCGAAGGCAAAGTATGTTACCATATTAAAAAAAAAAAAAAAAAAAAAAAAGCAAAGTATGTTACCACATTAAAAAAAAAAGCAAGGCTTGCAAGGCAACAAACTTGGATCTCCAAGGAGGTTAAACATGCTAGCACTAAATTATACCTCTGCTAAGAAATTCTTTTCTTCCATAAAGCTGCCTAATCAGTGACAGGAACAGACAGACTGCAAATCTGAAACAATTTCAAGGTATTTTATGTTTTGTCTAAACCTGTTGTCAACAGTGTCTGGCAAAGAGCACAAAAGCAGCCGTATGAAGAGATTGTGAAAGAATACCCAATTTGAATCCACTTTACATCATGTTAATTCTTTGCTGCTCTTTGGACAGTGTCAGAAACCTCTGCTGATTAATAGCAGTATCTACTAAAGGCTCCCCTGACCGAACTTGCTGGTTGACTCAAGCATATTCTCTCCACTCCTCTCTAGATCTGTAGAATTCATTTATCTGGTAAGGTGAGGTTTGACAGAATATTTAGAAGTCACACGCAACAGGAAAAATGACATTGTTTCTATTGCCTACCTGTATTCTGGGAGTTTGCACTCACCCTAGCTGCTTTTGAGGCCAATAAAGAAGTCTCCTAAAGGTTTGCTCTTTTTCCCCCTTGACAATACTAATCTAACCCAATTTTTGAGCTGTCATCATTTCTTCCTACTGCAGCCTCTCTGCTGCAGGCTTCAGGAACCATGAGTCAGCAAGCAGCAAGAACAGGCTGTTCTGTAGGAGATAAGCCAAGTGTGTCAGCTGTCAGCAAGGAGGCACAGGACAGCATCCTCACCAGCAAAGGGTGCAGTCCACAAGAGAAGGTCTGGTGACAGCACTCAAGGTCAACGAACAGTCCAGCAGGTATGAGAAGAGTCATCACCATGAGTTTCAAGTTGTGTGAAGTTGTGTTGGGGTCTGCTTCCTCGAGCAGAGCTCAAGGAAGCAGACCCCAACACAGCTTCACACAACTTGAAACTCTGCCCTGACCTGAGGCCAGAGAGCTGCACCCATCAGAGCTGGCCTCCAGCACACGCAGCTGAACCTACGCAACGGATGGGGGTGCTCAGGGCCCACTGCTGCTCAATGTAGGCCAAGATGGGTTGTAACTCTTGTAAGATTTCTTTTCTTACTTCATTATAACACTGGAAACTAATCACAGAATGATATGGGGTTCGAAGGGACCTCTGTTTGGTCCCTTGGTTGGAAGAGATCATCTAGTCCAACCCCCTGCCAAAGTAGGTTGCACAGAAACATGTCCAGGTGGGTTTGGAATGTCTCCAGTAACAGAGACTCCACCACCTCTCTGGGCAGCCTCTTCCAGGGCTCTGCCACCCTCACAGGAAAGAAGTTCCTCCTCAAGTTTAGGTGGAACTTCTTATATTCAAGTTTATGCTCATTTCCTCTTGTCCTGTCACTGGGCACCACTGAAAAAAGACCAGCCCCATCCTCCTGACACTCACCCTTTAAGTATTTATAGGTGTTCATCAGATCCCCCCTCAGTCTTCTCTTCTCCAGACTAAAAAGGCCCAAGTCCCTCAGCCTTTCCTCATAAGAGAGATGTTCTAGTCCCCTCATAAACTTTGGAGTCCTCTGCTGGACCCTCTCCAGCAGTTCCCTGTCCTTCTTGAACTGGGGAGCCCAGAACTGGACCCAATGCTCCAGATGGGGCCTCCCCAGGGCAGAGCAGAGGGGCAGGATGACCTCCCTCCACCTGCTGCTCACACCCTTCCTGACGCACCCCAGGCTACCACTGGCCTTCTCAGCCACAAGAGCACATCAGATCTTACATCTCGTTCTAGAGCATTACAAAAACCTCCACTATTAAAGAAACCGTAGAGACACTCTTCCTATCTCACCTTAGTGAAGGAGTGGAAAAATGGTACCGATGACAAACCTACATGATGGAAATAGAGAACGATAATCAAAGTGTAAACCGCAGGCCTGTACCTGAGATATAGAAGCAAGTCTGTACACTTCGGAGAACAGCTGGAGGTCAGCCAAAACTCTGGCCTCAATTATTCAAATGTAAGCACTTTAAGGCCTTTATCCATCCATTTTGGTTCGTTCAGTTTTGGTTAGGTCACTGTTGTTAAGTCCATTAAGCTGCAGTCATCTCCCCACTGAACAGACTTTCCCTTAAAAGGTTATTAATGGTCATATAAGTTTACTCCAAAACGTTACGTGCTTTTTATAACGCTATAAGGCAAAACGCTGATCAAATGAAAAAGACCCCTCACTTCAATAAATGTGTTTAAAGTGTACAAAAATAGCAAAAATTAATTTTTAGTGATCAACTCCTGAATTTAAATTAATATAATTAGGTAACCATTAAGTTACTTAATAGATCTCATTAGGCTTATTTCTGGGTTTCATGTCATTTTTCTTTCCAATTAACTCAGCTGTTAAAATTAATTTTATATTATTAGCCAAAGTAAAGATCAGAGCCAAGATTCACACTGCTTAGGTTCACATAAAACCATAAAGCCTTCAAACTTATGATTTCTTCATCAGCATGAATACAGATTCCCCTATGTCCATACAACAATAACAACAAGTCCTATAAAAGAGGATTTTTTTTCACATTGTTTAAATGGAGTCTAGGATTATGCCATTTAGAGTTGTATTCCAAGTCCTATAAAAGAGGATTTTTTTCACATTGTTTAAATTGAGTCTAGGATTATGCCATTTAGAGTTGTATTGTAGTATAAGTATGCCTCAGTCACATCATTTTGATATATTGCGTTCAGATATGAGAGTAATAGGTGGATGCCTTACAGAGTTGGTAAATCTGTAAACATTGATGCTATATTTTGCACTGGTATTAATCTGTCATGCAACTCAAAAAATACCACATTTTCCCAAGTTTCACCCCTACCCTATTGCTTTGCTTGATACAAAAATCAGTTTGTCTCCTTGGTAAGTCTAAAGCAGTGTTTTAGGAACTAAGTAGGATGTCTTGCTTCTAGGGGAAAAAAAGTAACCCTTCTCTTATCACAGTGTGGGGAGAAAAACCCAACCAGAATACCCACACAAGGACATGTAGATAGTTAGCTGTCTCTTAATGTTCATGCAACTGCCAAACTTCTCTTCCTATGTATCAGGATGCACCTCAGTAAGTTCCCCAAAAGTATTCTGCATGCTTTCTCTAATAGTGTAGTGTTAATGCTTAGCAACATTCTGTTCTCTTATTTAAGACAATTTTTTAAATTTAAACTTATTTTAATTTAAATTATTATTTATTTTGCTTCCTTCTTAGATGTTTGACAAATCATCCTTCCTTATGCCAAGTGGTCATTTTCACATCACCTGCATCCATCTGTTTCACCCAATTTCTGCTTAAAAAGGAGAAAAAATAGAAAGACCTAATATTATGTTTCCCTGCCCCTGCCTCCAGAAAGAGTTCTGCAGAAACAGTGTCATAGCTGTCCCAGTAACTGCTTTGACTTAACAGCTGCTCCTATATTATCATTTGAGCTTCTAAAAGGTTTGGTAACATATACCTATTCCTTGAAAAACGGGAGTCCTACTAGATTTTACTGGATTTAAAGGATGACTATCATGTTCCTTACATTCAAATATGTTCCTAATCTAATACAAAACAACAAAATCAATACAAAAAACCTTGTTTAGGATCCCTGTCATACCCTAGTGTCAGATATAACGACAGACAGCTGACTAGCTGCTCTGTTGCTGTAGATACAGATCTTGCCATATAATCAGAGGATGAAAGTTACTACCTGTTTTGTCATCTTATTCTTTGGCATGTGCCAAGACTTACCAGCTGCTCTTTTCAAGAAATAAATACTGTATTTGGTTTGTATTTGGCTTCAGCACAAACATATACACACAAATGTGTGCACCCGTAGCAGAAGAAGGTTGTGATTGGCACATTTTGCTGTAGTAACACAAACAACAATATTGTTGAACAAAAACATCCAGTTAAATTATAAATACAGGATATACCAGGTAACCTTTACATTTTTCTACTACAGTTCACATGAAATGAGAAAGTAGCAATGAAGGTTCGCTGTATTATACTGCATGGTCATTCCTTACATGCATTGAGCTACAGCACTGGTTGTTTAGTTCCCACACAGATACTCTCTTAAAGGCAAGAAATAAAAAGCATTTTAAAGGGAAAAACCTCCAATGCTTTGTTATAAACTAAGAGAATTTCTCATCTATTCACATTAAAAGCCTGAATTCTGGGGCCTGATCCTGTGCTCTTGGCAGAGCAGTCTGCAAGTTTTCAGCTGTTTAAAAGCAGAACCCTAGTGAACAGCAACCACAAAAATGGTAAATTTATTATGGTATCTATTTCCTCAGCAATCTAGCCATGTGTATAGTATAGGCATACATCATCTGCAATATGAAAAATCACTGTAAAGAAAGACAAAGCAAGGGAACAGAAAATCCTAACTGTCATTAAGAAATCCATTTTCTGCATCCTATTACAGCCCAGAGTAATATAGTCTGTTTATTTCAGAGGGAAAGAGGGAAAAAAATGGGTGTCAGCTTAAAAAATAAAACTAGGGTTCAGGTTACCCTGTTAAAGAAAAAAAAAAGAAACTACTATTTTGTAGGCAGAAGGGGAAAACTAGAATATATTTATAGATAGCAAGTATTGGGAAACTGAGGGTTAGATCAGACTTGTGAGACTTCCTTCCATGCTCCTTCCCAAGGAACTCCCTAACACTTTAGTTCTTCTGTAATGAGAGTAGCAATTGCTTTATGGTATCTTCTGTAGCTTAAGAGTCCCATATAATGATGTGGGTGATCAGAACACATTTCTATGTAAGCTGAGAACAGAAAAAAAGAAAACCAGGAGAAGCTGAGGAGATGGGAAAAAGAGAAAGAATAAAGAAACATATTAGCCACACAAAAGTCAGAGAGAGAATAAAGAAACATATTAGCCACACAAAAGGAAACATCAAGAACAAACAGGTAAATGTAACTTAGATCCTGAGATATGTTAAGTCAAAGTTGATTATCACAAAGTCACCATCTTTTCAATCTTTTCCCCAAAATGGTCTCTCAACTTTCATACATTAAGTGACTAGCTGTCTATCCTGTCCTGGTTGCCACAGCCCACCTGAAGCATCGACACAACACGCAATGCTCAAGCACTGCGAGGGGGGGAGTGAATTTCTGTTATTTCCCTTTATGAAGATCATCCCCAGGTCCCAGAGATGGCAGCGTGTACTAGCACAATTACATACAAATCAAGACTTACCTAACCTAGGTAAGTCTATTTCTCACCACTATTCCATACCTAGTCTCTACCCTATAGCAACCCTCTATTTTCACTCAGATAAATTGCAAAAAGAAATTCCCGTCCTTGGCACTTTGAGGTAAGAGTTGGTAGAAACCTGAACAAGAAGAGCTGCTTCTGGTATTGTTTTTCATCTTTCCCCTTCTTCGTGTTTTAAAAAAAATCAACTGAGGAAAGATCTTATATATTTACATATTTATAAGCATGTACAGTATATATTCCATATATTATACATAAACCACTTTATACATAAAAACAGGATGTGATCTTTTACACTTTTCTTTCTTCAGCTCAAGATAATTTCAGGTGCTGGTTCACAAAATTCAGACTTCAACTCATCCCTGCCACCAGTTTTCTACTTAACAAAACATGACCAGGGATGGTGACAAACATTGTACCTGTCGATTTAACAGCTTAAGTGTCAGCTGCAAGAGATTTTTGGTATCAGTTAAAAAAATCCATGGACACATTAGCTAATTTGTCAAAACTAGGAAAATCTTTACTGAGTTGCAATGGGTCAGTGGGCAGCTGCAATATCCACTACAGCTTGATTCTGCAGCAGCTTTTATACCCAATCTGATTCTGAAACACTGCACTTGAATTGCATTTAATATAGAGCTATAAAGGAGAACGTGCACCTTGGCTTTCTCTAGGATTTGCTTACAGAGCAGGTTAGGAATAGGAAAGAAGGTGTTCTGTACCATAGAAATCTTTTCTCTAACTTTCATAATGTTGCACCTTTTATTTTATTTTTTTTCCTTAAACACACCAAGTTGAGATTTTGACAAACCCAACATTTTTTTTTTTCTTAAAAACACCAAGTTGAGATTTTGACAAACCCAACACTACACAACACAGCGTGATGTAGCTTATGGGCCCTGGTGTCACGTGCCACATCGTACCTGTCAACCAGTACATCTGAAACAGTACTTTTATAGAAGGTGCTCTGAAAGACGCTGGCTCAAGACAACAGGAAGAATGGAAAGAGGCATGGGCAGCACAGAACAGACTAAGGTATTTCAGAGTATCTGAAAAAGGGCTCAAAGTTTGATGTTAACTGATCTAATGAGTCATATTTAGATTAAAGCTAAGGGTTTTCTGACAACAGTGATCAAACAAGGGTGCCAGGCAGCTGCCTAGCTCTTAGCTTACTGCAGAAGGTGCAGAACACAAGGCACAGGTAAATAGTCAACTAAATGGGTGTTGTGCTGATCTATTCAATGATCCAGTGTCCTGTTAGCTTGGCTGCCTGGGTTACATTTTCAGGGGGTGCACGTAGGAAAGTTGCTTAACATCTGAAACTGGGTAATAATGGAAGTAATTCTGCCTCCCCAGCCATCAAGAAAAATTCCAGAATACTTCTAGAGAATGAAAGGGGAGGAACTACTGCAGTTTCTACAGTATTATGTTTATCTTCAAAGTGTGTATTTTGGGGTACAACTGAAAAATACTGGAAATACTCAAGACAGGAAAAGTTGGGGTTTATCTCAATTACTTGGTCAAGGCATTTAACTAGCTGGGGGCAAGGGGAAATGTGCTGTTAGGTCCCTACACTCCTGCTTTTAGGAGAAACTCTTGATTATTTACTTGGTTCACCAGCTAACAATTATCAAATTATTGGAACATCACTAAATTTGAATTACCAGTATATGCTCAGTAACATAACAACCATGACATTCCCTATGCGTTTAAGTGAAAATGCAAACCAACTCAAGAACTCTGGAATCAAACAAGTACAAATATTTCCTTCACTGCTGCCTGATTAAAGAGAGTGCTTTTAATTACCTCATAATAATAATAATAATTTTGTCTCCCCCCCCTCTTGTTTTTATGTGTCAGATTCTAAGTAATTACACTAATAAACTCATATTAAGTTAACTAAGATAGAGGAATCCAGCAGTGACTTTTTTGACAGCAAGGAAGGATAGCACAGAACAGAGAAACAGATCTATAGAGTCAAGTATTCAAAACTAAATATGATCAGCTACTAACATTTAATAGTAATACTTCAACAAATATTGCACACTTACTTAAAAGAAAAATACCCTTTATACAGAATATCCTACTCAGCTTGCTTTCACAATTGTGGAGTATTTTGGAATATTTCACTGTAATTTGCAGTACTCAGCTATTACAACACTGAGACACTTGATCTGCCATGTAACTCTAAGCCACGTGTCAGGAAAGGGAAATCAGAAGAAAGGCCTGAACATCCCATGCAAGGGTCAGAGTCAGCTACAGGATGCTTATTTTAGTCCCGTGCAGAAGTTTCAGGTATTGAAAGTCAGGTCAAATGCCGTGCAATGATAATGAAGCCTTAGTTTCAAATGAAGAGAGGATGACAAATCTTTTGCAGAAGATTTAGTTCCCTCCGATGAACATTCAATAGAGCTATAGAGTGTGGGGCACTTGAGATCAATAACTGGATTTGCTATAGCAATTTAAAAATAAAGAAGCTGGGGAAAGTATCAGCAGTAATAGCCTCCTTAAGCAGATGCCTGCAGAGGTTGTCTCTAGGAAGGACTGTAATGAGTTTACACTCTTACCCCACCTATCCTATCCATACCAGTAGACTACTAATGATTGCTTGGTCCTTTTGCAGCAGTTAGTGTCTTATGCCTCACTAGATTAGATGAATGAGATAATTAAGGATCATAGGGAAAAGCTTGCTAATGATTAAAGCAGACATTGGACCAGCTTTCTATTTATTCCCCTTACATACATTTCAATTGTACCTGATTTACACCTGTAGTTGCACGTTCGTCAATCATCATGTATCAATGAGCAATTTGCCTTCACTTTTAACGTTTTCTCATATATGAGAAATTTACCTAATGGCTTCATACCTGGTATCTGCCAAACAGCCTATCTGCTCAAATAATGGACAGTGAAAATTATTTTTCCACAGCAGGATATATTTTTCTCAAATATAAGAGCACCCTAGAGAAACAAACAGGTAGTCCTACTGGCACACACGCTCATAAATTGTAATGGCTCAAGAGCATCCTGCACTAAAACATATTCCCCTTAAGACACGAAGTTGCTTATAGGGTCACAAAAGACTTTTCTTGTAAATTCTTTTTGTTAACTGAAACACTGGATGAGTTTCTCCTATATAGAGAATTTAAGGCCATTGTTTTTTAGCATGTGGTCAGAATGTTTTGTTCTCTAGGCACAATGTATGAAGTTGGGTGACAACTTCCTAACAGCAGTATCTGTGCACAGTTTCCAGCTCATTAGCCACTTGAAAGTAATGAACTAGAAGAGGTTTAGGAAGATAATATTCACCTATCTTGAAATTAGGTTCCCCCAGATTAAACGTTAAAACAGTGACCACGGAAACACAGATGAAATAATCCCAATAGCAGCTTGAGGGGGGTGTTTCTTGGGAGTTTGGAGGGGAGACAGGGAACAGTGTGTAGGTTAAATGTAAAACTTTTAAGGCAGGTGGAAAAAGGAGGAAAAGACCTCTACAGAACATGGAGGTAACAGGTAATTCATCAATGGAACCTTTCTGTTCAGAAAAAAAACTATAAGAGATTACTTTCGAAATGTAGAAGTTTTAAAATGGTTCTACATTTTCTAAATGAAGAGAACATATTTGGTGCATCAGAACAGCTTTTTGTTTAAAAACACTGCAAGCTAACTTACAATTACCATGTGAACCATCTGTTCACTCCAGTGCTTTTCTTTTGATTATCATCAAATCTTTGAAATTCAACTGTTCATCCTGACTTTGGTTTGGAAGCCATTTTATTTGTTCATTATTATTATTTAAAAAAAACCCCAAAACACAAAGTGGGCAAAACACAACTCAGAAGCAGGTACTCACTCATTCCTTTAGGTTATCCAGATGAAGCAGATCCCTAAAAAACCACTTCTATACCAATTCCAGTCATTTGTGTCTGAGGACTTCTTTCTGGCATCAAATATGCCACTAAGTAGTAGATCTCTGTTTTCTCCACCTAAATACTTAATGGAAGAGCTTACCAGTGCACGAAGGAGCTTACTACTTATGTTTTCTCATTCCTTTTTGGGAACACAAGCTTTTATTGAACAAAGTTAGGCAAACAATGCCATATTCATGCAGCATTAAACAATGAGTACAAGTGTGTTTTCTGAACTTCCAGAGCAGCTGTTTAGAATCAAAAACTTAAAAAAAAGGGAATAAGCATAAGTAAACAGAAAACATTAGAACTTAAGATAAGTGTTACTGCAGTTTTCCATCCTAAGCACTAGAACTTAAGTGTTACTGCAGTTTTCCATCCTAAGCAGAATTTTTTCTTCGCTGATTACATATTTGTTTTAGTTAAATTCCACATATGGCAAAAGTAACTGAAATTCAAAGCAACACCATTACCCCTATGGGGCAATACTTTTTGTCCTTACACACACAGTGGTTAGTGTCCTGAAAGCACCATACTTGTCCACAAAAGAAAATCCAATCCAAAAACTGGATTCACCATAAAGTTCAACCTCAACTGATTTCAAATAGCATTTTCCTGGTTACTTAATTCTATTTAAAGCCTTAGATCTGCTCTTTACCCATTTTTTTGTGCAAAAAAGGGACATTACCACACTTCAACCCAATTTAAAGCACTGACCTGAAGCCTGACTCATGTCCAAGCCCAAGAAGATAATTGCATTACAGGGAAATACACAAACCTTCCCTGTGATTGGCTGACTTCTGTCTTGTTATACCCTAACAACTTCCAAGGAGTAACTGAAGCAAGCTATGGCTTCTGGTTTTAATTTAGCAGAAAATTTACTCCTGCTGTAAGAGAAAAGTTTATCAATCTCTCTCTTCCCTCCTTTCAGAAGTCCTTCCCAACTATTCCAGAAAAACACTAGCAAGGCATGTGTTGAAGAAGAAAGAACTCTTCAAGATTAATCTTTAGTATTGGAGTCTGATAAACATTTAGATAATGCTCTCTTGCACACAAATCTATTCTTCTGACCATGAAAAGTATTTCTACACTTTGAAATATTAGGAAGCTTAAACGTAGAGGTTTACCAATGGAAGTGGTAGCACCCCTGGTAAAGGGGTCGTTTGTTAAGGAAACTTCAATATGATCAAAATGGAAGTTTGCTTCAAACAAGTGTCCTTTAAAACTCTGGAAACATTGAAAGATTTTTAAATTCCCCCCAGAATTAGTCATTTTTATTTTTTTCCCCACCTGACCTCATTTAGCACAGCAGAAGCCTACTTTTCCTCATTTATTAAGACTTCAATAAAATCATTCATTTACAGTTAACTGCAACAGTATTCACATTTAGAGCTGAATATTAATTGACTGATAATGAGATGATAAAGCTGCTTTTCTCTGCAGGTGTACCAATCAATTTGAATGAAACTGAAGAATTATTTTCCTTACTGCATCTAAAATTAAAAAGTGATTTATATTTTCTAATAAAGTGCTTTTCATTGATCTGCTTCTGAAAAAGTATGGTTTCATTTGCACCTTTTTAAATTATAATAGTTTCCGTTTGTACAGGAATGATTTTCCAATATCATTTTGGCTCCAATTGATGATTAGCTTTAATATGGCTTTGCAGAATTAAAAAAACCCTCCAAAGATTTTCTAACTTCTAGTAAACTTCAAATTTGTTGGTCAACAGAACGAACCTTATAAAAACAAAAATAATATTTTTTAAGCCAGTATTTATCTTGAACTTCTCCATTTGTACAACCTGTTTATTGTTACTATTAGTCAATACAGCTCCAAGGTTAATATAGTAAAGACTTTTGCCAGCCATCAGTAACAGAATCCAGCTTGCAGCAATTCAAAGTACCATTATCTATTGAAACCTCTTAGCAGATGTTTGAACTAACAGAGCAATTAGATTTCACTTCAAAATTATTGTCTTTGAAGTGATAATAATTAAGGAACAATGAAAAAAAATGCCGTATTCTGAACATGTGTTTAGATACCAGACTCAGTGTAGGGACCAGGGAAATTGGGTACAGATTGTTTGCTTCAGTACCAAGAGATCACAAGAAGAATGAAAATATGGGACATGAAGTAACATACATACAAATATAGGTATAAATATTGCTACACACTTGGAGAAACTGAGGACAAAAGCTTGGCCCCAACTCCTGTGCACTCTGGACATCTAGCACCTGACTGAGCACAGGTGTTTAACCAAGTCGGTACCCATGACACATGCAAATACAGGGGAATTTGATTTTAAAAATTTAAATCAATGTTTAATAGTTCAGTATCTGTAGAATATCGTGTAGTGATTTATAACAAACCATAGCTGCCCTTCTACCATTTTCAGATGTCTAACTGAATGAGAAACGCGTGCCAAGGACATCAATCTTCAACATGCTTAGTGACTAATCACCATGTAACTAACTACTGTTGAAACTGGAAGTGGCCATAAAATCCACAGCAATATTACATATTTTTTTCTGAGCAGTAAAGACTGCACTTCAAGAGTCACCCAGTATCCTTCTATTTTAGACACCAGAAGAGTCCTGGATATAAACTAGGGATGTGCAAGTGACTTTAACCTCAAAAGGAATATTTCTTATCAAAACACACATTTAACACGTGAGCAGATTGAGTAAAAGCATCAAAAATAAATAGGCAACCAATGCTCAATTATAACATTCATTTTACCAGAGGATTTAAGCCTATCCAGATGGGAACTGATGCCAGCGCTGCAGAAAACAACCATCCCAGTAGAAGCCCAAGTGAAAGACGTACAAGCCAAGATATTGCGTTGTGATGCACATCAGTGAGATGGAGTCTGACAGATCAGGAGGGAGAGTCAACACAAGCTCTGGAAAAGGTGAAATGAAGTGGACCTGGGCTAAGCAGCTGACTCCAGAGTTGATCAGGAGCCAGGAATAGATAGCTAGAAACAAGCATGATGCCAGAACTCTGGAGTTAAGACCTTAAAACACAACCTTAGCTAAAAGCAAACATGCAGCTGAGACATAGTCCTCAAAGTCTTATATAGGCTTCTCTTGAAGGATTTGTTTAGGTTAATGACTTCCCATCACAGCAAAGCCTAGGAATTTCACCAGATAAATACTATAAATGCTTACTATTTATTGAAGACATTTATCTAGAATAAATTAATCAGAAAGCAGCAATTTTGGCTTGACAGAAGCTACAGAAGAGAAGTTAAATGGATGAAAGAATCAAGGATGTACGAAAGTAGCATTTACTATGACAGCCTTTAAGTAGAGTCTTTCATATGTTTTGTAGATGACTGAAGCAAATATTCTTTTTAAATTTGAGATCACTTTTACTTACTGCAGAACTGCATGACAAATACAGGAAATAGCTTTCAGTCAAAGTCTGCTTTCAAGGATTCATTACTTTTGGAGTTTTCTAGAGCTACATGCACAGCCTCATGAATAAAACATAATTCATTTTCCTCTGATATAAGCATTTCATTTGAAAAATTTAGCTTCTTAATGGTATCATCTGGCCATACCATACTCTGTACATTGAAAAGTAATTAATTTTCTTACTGCACTGTAAGAGTGAAATATATTTAAATAGATTTTAAATGTACTTTTTTTAATAGTAGGCCTAAAGTTATCTGTTTCCAATTTCTTAAGAATCACCATTTAAAGACAGCAAGCCTAAAATCATTATTTTCAGCTGTACTTCAAGAATATTTTCTTCTCCTCATTTGAAGAGGAGTACAGAGCAGTTCAAGACATTCACTATCATAAAAATCTTACATCTCCAGCATTATTCTGAACTCTCCCCAGAGTGCTACTATCACTTTTCTGTAAAGCAAAGCTAAAGTATTTTTCAGCCATTGAAGAATTAAAAAAAAAGTGTAACTTTTAAAATAACCATAGTTTAGAGGCAGCACATATTTCTTCAAATGTCTCCCAACAGGATCCTGCCCAAGCCACTGACCTTATCTTTCACTGCTGCTTAACTTCAGAAGTAACTTGTACCCTTTTGGAGTCGTATTTGACTCAATAGCAAAAACAGGTTTAAATTTTTACCCAAGAGCTCAGCAGAGTGGAGGCACACAAGGAGGAGTCTGCCTCTACAAACAGCCTCCCTTAGTGCTACAGCTGCCCAGCTGCTACCAGGAAGCACTTGGTTACACAAGAGCAATAACCGCAATAGAAAATACTTTAGAACTGAAGCAGTAGGTAAAAAAGATTTTAAACATTCAATCCGTAACAATAAAAAAATTAGATCAAAGCCTTGATAGTTAAAAACATAAAGGCTTTCCTACTGATAGATTTAAGAGAACGGTGCAACATGAATCCTGCATTCTTCCCTACTCATCACCAGCAAAGACCGTGTACCCACATTCCTTAATACAGTTTTTGGCCTCCCAATCCCTTTTACAAGATTGCCCTCTAGTGGGTTTTGCCTGCAGATATTTTCTTAAGCTGTAGCTCAATTCCTTTACTTCAGTGATTTACTACTTCTGAAGAAAATTTAACAGGTCTCACCAAGTATTTCTGTATGCAATAAGTGTTCTACAGCTGGGAGAGGAGGAGAAGGATATGCAGATACGGTCTCACTTCATCTAACCCAATCTTCTTGGCATTTCAACTAATTATAAGAAGTATTTTTAATTGCAGATGGGAAGGACTTAATTCCAGAAGAGTCTAGTGCACAGATCTTGCCACAAATTCCAGTTCAGACTACTGATTTACCCCTTTGTCACTCTATATTTTTGCTGAAGTAGAGAATAAGACACATAAGACATACATGAAGTTTTGTTGGCAACTTATCTGAAAAGCTGCATTTAGTTTTGCTATGCAATAGAGCACATCAGAATTTAAAAGTAATTTTACCCAGATATAGTTTTATACATAGACACACACACTCACGCTCTCTTAAGCTTTCAAGATAGAGGTAATTTCTTGAGACCCGTCAGTGATTATCAAAAGCAGTTTTGAGGGGAAAAACCCACAAACATGAGTCTCACTACCTTTGGCAAAGTCACAGAAACAATTCAGTAGCCTCAAGTAGTTCAGTTATCAGCATAACGCCTTCCAGGCCCCTAGGGCATTCCGTTATGGACTACAGGATGTAGATGAGGAAAAAAAAAATGTTTCAAGGGGTGGTTTGTTGTTAAAAAACAAAAGCACAAAGTAGGCACTACTAGGACTCAGCAATATTTAATTACTTAATAAATATGTAGCAGCTCTTGCACAGGCAACAGTTTTCCTCCTCCTTTGCATAACACATAATATACCAACTGTTTTACCTCTTAAAGAGACACACAGGGGTAACAAAAGAAAGCTGAAAATAAGGGTATATAACAACTACCAGGATACAGAGATAAGAGTAGAGAACAGGGGGTTAGGGAAGGGAAGGGAAGAGTGCAAGCAAAAATATCCCTAATAAAACCCCTGGTGTTTGCAGGTGAAACACTCTCACACCAGATAGACTCAAGACAGTGTGTGCCTAACAAAATATTTCGATTCCTGTGGGGTTTGTGATGCACCACAGTACAACCCACAACCTCTTGAGCCAGCTTTACACATCACTAGCCAGCAAGACACTAGCCCTGACCAGGGCTCCATAACACTACTGCTGTAGCCAATAGAGCTGTATTTTAAAAATGGTTTTAGATATGAACAAACTGATCTATGTCTCCATCTCCCTCTGCAGCAGTACCTTATTCATCTGTTACAGCAGCCTAGACCCAAACCCCCTAGCTCTGAAGAGCTGCATCTCCCCTACATGCCTCGATTAGCTGTGCCACAGAGGAAGATGTCATGAAGAATGCAGTAGGACAGAATACCAGATAACCCCTTTTTTGTGGGCAAAGGAACATACTTTGAAGATTGCAGAAGTCTGAGTTAAAGGAAGTCCAGCAGCTGCTCACAGGATTATGTCTGAGTGAAAACTGAAGGAATAAGGAACTTTTTGTGCGATGTTTAAAAGAAACTACAGGACGTTCAGTATCATTAGCTTAAAACCTTCAACCATCATGTACTTAACCTCCAGGATACTACAACAAAGTATCAGAAAAAATAATTTGCTTGAAACAATACAAATTTTCTTACTCAATACACTATAAACTACTTTTAAGTTCTGTGACTTCAAGTCCATATCAAGAAGTGCTAAATAACTATCCAGGCAATGCCTTAAGCTAAGTACTTGAGGATCATTTAAAAAATTCATGTTAGAACTGCCAGCTGTAAAGCACAGAAATTTAACTGGTAGTCAAAATTGCAAGTAGTACTGTTTTTCCTGTAACTGCAACTTTCTCATCCCACAGGAGAGTGGAGCCGTAAGTACACCAGGAAATCCTGCCCTGGGTCTCCAGAGAAAGAGAAGCACAAGGTTTCTTACATTACTAAATATGGGTGCCTCAGATCCTAAACTATCACTAAGAACACTTTGGATCCAGTTCACAAAAGAAAGAATGAACATATACATAACATGTATATCAACAGTAGCAACAGGCAGCTCTGCTAGCAGAGGCCACACGCAACTTTGAAAGAGTCTGACACCAGTCACTTGGATGAGGAACACTTGCACCGCTTGTTTAACATCTCAAACTGTCCAATATTCATCTCAAATAAGACACCAGCCACCCCCCCAAATCTAACAGACAGCTTATCAGAGTCCTTGTTATAAATGTCTAGATTTCACTCCCATGAGCTTCAGGTTGCCAAGTATACAGAAGCACAAACACGGCTACCCTCTCTGTTCGCCTCTTCACTGGCAGTAGAATTATGCCTGGACAGTGATAGCCTCTCTGTTTCATACTCCCAAGTGAATATCACCAGCATCTAAAACAAGAAGTGCTGACACAGACATACAAAACCACCAACCAACATGTATTTGGCTAAAAAGAGGCTCCACATCTGCTGAATCTATGGCTGAATTCTGACAAGCATTGAACATTCATTTGGAAATGCCACCCACCTTTAGCTTCTGCTTTCTTCAATGGTTCTTGAGGGTATAATGAAAAAAAAATAATCACAGCAAGTAGTAACAGACCTGGTCTCTCTTTACTACTCATCCCTCCCTCAACAAATTGAGACAGGTCCACTAGTTTAACTAAAAGTGCCGTTTACTGAACTCAGACTGCTTACTGGGCTTTAGAGTCCTCATCAGTGACATAGCCAACACATCAACAGACCCTCTGGAGAAATATATCTTCTATTCTTCCTTCTCTACCCAAAGGTTAATTTGTCCTTTACAGGTATAACATAAGATGACAGTTAACTGCATTGGGTTTGGATACATGAGTAAGAGACAGAAATACTCAAGCCATGTGTCACTCAAAGTATTGATTTAAGAAAAACTGTTTTCATCTCCAGGATTTCCCTTTTTAGTTGACTTCGCCTAATGAATCATTCTTCCTCTCCAGATGGGTACATCATCCAAGGACATAAGAGGAAACACACACAACCCCACATCGAAATAAAACGAACCCAACAGTTGATAAAGAAAAAACCTCCAGTCTTTAGTAGCCTCCTCCCCAGCCAAATTAACCTATTTTTTTAATAAACAAGCTTTGTCCTCTACCCAGTTTGAGGCACTATTACCACCATCCCTCAGAAATAGCTTATCCTCAGCTATTTAAGCACCAGCCAAGCATGTCGTGTATATGCCTAGTTTGGGGCCCAAGACATAAACATGACTAAACTAGAGCTTGTTCAGAATCCAGAAACAGCTACATTCCTTTCCAGTTCACTCTACTTGTTTTGAATCAGTTCCTTTGCAGGCTCACGACATTAGTTCAAAGTAGTTAAGATAGTTTTACCTCATTCTGGCATAGCTACCAGGCTCAGATTATTAATAGACTAACCAAATAACTTTTAAAGCCGCCATATTTACAAAAACAGAGTTCCTACATATATTTTCTTGTTCTTGAGTTGTTACATGTAGCTATCAAAAAACTGTTCAAGTGCTATTATAGAGCCATCATTCAGCTCTGTAAATACATCAGTTATCTAGAGTTACAGGCTCTGTTTATGTGTGTTTAAGTTTTATATCTCCATTGAAGAAATACACACCATCCAACATTTTTAATGGACACACAATTCAAATTTCACCTCCTCTAAATAAATATGTATAAGCATTATTCACAAGCACTTAATTGCTAAGTTTTGAGCACTGTCATACTTCCACAGAACAGTTACAAGTATAGGTTAGTTCACAAAGTAATCTGCACCTCACAGTGTGTGCCGTGGCACAGTATATCTTCTAGTGCAAACATTAATACTGAATGCACGAAATATCTAACAGGCAAATTTTAGCCAGATTCCCATCAACCTAAAATACAAGTCATATAGGCCCTGTTGGAACAATAATTTACTTTAGTTATGTCTTCAAGTACAGAACTCCAGAGAAATTGTTGCAAGTCTTTGCATCAAGAGGAGTCAAGATATATTATAATCAGGATTTTTCAGTAATAGAGTCCATTACAATCACATACATCAGCGTTATATAGTAAATATGAAGATAGGTCAGTGGATCTGCTTTTATAGTGAGAATACACAAAACTAATAATTAGGAACTCAAGTGCATACTAAAACTAGGTTTCTGCAAGATGTTTCTTAGATAACACTTTCAGATTAAATATAATAGCTGTTTATACTTAAAAGTCATTGCAATAGAAACTGTTTCAGAGCCAGAATAAAAACAGATACATACACATGGTTTGGATTTTATTTTAAAAATCAGTTAATGCCTGAAATTTAAGGTTTCATCAATTTCTGTGAGATCACTGCAGATTCAGCACAAGTTTCCAGAAGGTGATGTTGATGGCAGGGCTTCTCATACAATATATATAGCTTTCCTTGAGTTTTCACGCAGGGTATTCATCAGCTTAGATAGCAAATCTCACACCAGTAGCTGCAAAGGCAGATTTCCTCAAGATCCAATATGAAACTTGCCTTAAACTCCACAATCTGCCAGTAACACAAAGATCAATCCCTTCAAGCACAAAATGCCAATAAACAAGTTGCTTACTTCATAGTTACAGTCTGTATTTGGAGCACATCAATACCCAATTTCAGCTTGTTTTGCCACATGCACTGTCCTTTTAGCTAAATTCTGGAGAGCATTGGTACTTGCTTTGCTGCCAGGGTCTTCATTTTTAAATCCTTCCTCAGGCTGTCCTCCAGGCTTCTGGACAGATCCCACAGCTGTTTTTTTTCTTACTGGTGTTGCAGCCCATTCTGATCTTAAACAGTCAATAAAAAGGATTTATCTCTTTTTTTGTAGATGTCTATAGAATGCTCCCTGCATTGCAGGAATGAAGGACAAGTAAAGGAACTCCAAGCTAAATAGCCTTCTCTATTGTATTGCTAAGAGCAAGGAGGTTTGGTTTCTGTGACAACCTACTGATCCTACCAATCAAGCACCAGCTAATGGAGAGCTATGGATTACTGCAGCCAGCAGAAAGAAAAAAATTCAGCCTAGGAAACTGTTCTTCACTAGTATTTCTTCCAAACAGGTAACCCATAATTACTTTGCTGAAGGGAGTTTGCTTTATTTTAAGTTTGAAACATCCTAAAGCTCAGTACTAGGAAACACTGTCTGGCTGCAGGGAAATATTATGTTGTCAAAGCAGCATGTCTGTACAATCTTGTAAACATCTTCAGGATCATAATCCATACTACTAATATCCCTACCAGCTCTTTTAAGTAATACCTTTTAACACCTCTGTAGGTTTGTTCCTGTTGTTTTAATGGCTTTGAGTCCACAACTTTTGAGTTTGAGTACTAGTTTTAACAGTATTTCTTAATCCATCCTTGACAGATAACTAGTTTCCTCAATTCACTAATTTCCTCAATCCACTTTCCTCATTTAAGCCATGAAATGATAATTCCATGTTAAACATGACAACTCCTGTAAGAAACAAAATGAGCTATTGCCATGCCCTAATGTCTTTCCTGTTGACAAATTAGGCTTCCATTTCAACACAGCTGTGAAGTAAGAGTAGCAGAGTGATTACTAAACCCATCACTAAGTAGGTGATTTTACAGAGTATGTTTCAGTATAAACAACTGTTGATTTTCTCAAGCTTATTCATAAAGTGGTTTTGTCACTACCAGCCACAAGAAAAAGCCCCAAGAGGACTTAAGAGACCCATTGCTCAAGACACTAGTCTCTCAGAATTGACATAAGTCCATATGCCCGCACCCTCTTAAAATATCAGCTTGAATCTTAAACTTAATAAAAAAAAAAAACCCAAAAATTTCTCAAAACTGGAGTAGCTTTAGCTTGACATTTTTAGTTGAAAACCAAGACTGAATGCATACACTTAAAACTCAAGCAAGTCAAATAGCACATCTCTATCAGATTTTAAACCAACCAACATCCTAAAGCAGCAGACAAAATTTCCTAAGAAGTGGTATACAATGAGTTCAGTGACTACCTCACACTATCATTTACATGAAGGAAATACTCTTTTAGCCCCAAATTAGAGGGGATCACCCATTTGCACATCTGAAGTGAGTCAAAGTGGTACCACATTACCGGAAAGGCTTCTGAGATGACTGCCTCTGCCCAGTTATCACCAGAGGCAACACCACTTTCTGCTTTGAGGCTCACATTGTTTGTTCTCTTTGTTTTAGTAACAAGAGTCAGCAAGAGTTAATTCTGTTTACATCATTACTACCCTCCATTAGTTCAACTAACATCAGGAACACCCAGTCAACCACTTACCTCTAACCAAGCACTGGTAAATGAACAGAATAGGAAAAACAGACTTCGTTTAATAAATAAGTGAGGAACATGCAGGTTAATTTAACATATCTAGTTTGGAGATTTAATTCGTACTGCTTTACTCTTGCATTTATTTATATGTACAGTTTAGATGCCAAAACAACTGTAATCTAGTTACTGAACTTTGGAATTTCTATCTACCAAACTGACTTAACCCAGCAACCTTGTTTAAAACTCTAAGATGATGGAGGAATTCAGACCCTAAAGGGATATGGGTAGCTTTTGGTTTTCTAAGAAAAATCCAGCAATACAATTCTATCCTTCTGCATTTCACAATTCATATGTTTCATCCAACTGTAGCATGCTTCCTCCTTTTAATTCAAGTAGGCCTTAAGAGACAGAATGTTCTTGTTTGTAAGGACTACAGTTCAACAAAAATCACAGCAATTCCCCAAAATATAATACCCATACAACTATTAATGATTCTCAAGTGTTTACTGGTCTGATTTTTCAGAACACTATCCCAAACTGCCCACTAGATGGTAGCTGAACACTATGTTGATTGTACAATATTATACAGTCTGTATGCAGCCACAAGAGCTGCATCTGATGATTACAATTCTACAGGATTAATCAGAATATCTTTCAATAAAAATAAGACATGCTTAGAGATGGCACTGTCTCAAGTTTAAGGATAAGAGGTTCCTAGCCAATTACACTATCCTGCTACTTAAGACTACTTTGGTCTCATCGCATTCCATTAGTTGGGTTCTGTTTGCAATAGTGGGCAAATGCTTGTTTGCCAGCTTTTACAGTCAGGTATTTCTTTGGAACACTCTATTTAACAAATTTACTTCCTGACAAAAAAAAAACTAAACTTTTTTCAAGAGGAAGGCTCTTCATTACATCCCTGAAAAAAAGAAACAAAACATTCCAAAAGTTTTTTTTCAAAGTGAGAAATCATTCAGCTGAAGTAGTAAGGTCCTGCTTGCATTAGTAGCCCAAGATGCAATACAATTCAGACAGCAAGTGTCATATATTAGAAAGAGACAGTAAGAGCAGAACCACTTTATATAAAAGTATTTGAAAAAGGCTTAAGGTGTTATTAATTATACTTATGTCCCATTGTCAAAGTTTCTGCTCTCCCTCTAGTACAGTCTGGCTGCACATTGTTTATGTGGGCAGCAATCAACTGATGTGCTACAAACTGAAACAGCAACAACTAATTTCTAGTCAACTGCAGTTATTTATTGTTCCCATAGCAACAATCATAGTTTTTTCCATCCCATATTTACTTTTCAATATTTGCCAGACAAATGAGAAACTCTACTGCATGGTTAAGTTTAGAATACCACTTTACTATGTTTGAATAAACAAACTAAAAGGCACTTTCTGTAAGTGAACTAAGAGACAGCTGCTTTCCTTTGTCTGCTTATTTGATGGACTATTACTTGCCAACTACTTCTACAGAAGCACCCTGAAAGCAGCAGAGAAGGCTCCACATTGGAACATATTACTGAGCATGTTGTTTTGTCTTGAGTATATTTGTGCCCTTTATTTCTCATGACAATAAGGGAGATCACCTGATTAATCTCATAACTAGCCCATCATCTCCAAGGTTTAAAAGCTGCCCAACTGACCTCGTTCATGAGCAGTCCCAGTTTCATTGTGCTTCTCCTAAGATGCGAGTTGAGCAGCTTCCATCCATCTTGCCTAAAACCATAAAACCTTCTCTCAAGGCTTTTGTAGGAAGTCACACATGAACTCTGAAGATGACAGCCAACATGCAATCACAAGCAATGTGCACCACAAGCATGGCAGACGAATCTGGCTGACGAAAAACTAAGAAGCAGCTAATTGACTTCTGAGAACCAAACACTTTAAACCTCTTCAACTACATTTTGAGACATGCTCTTTAGTCAGTTCCTGACTTACTTTATGAACGTCTGTGTTAAAATTCTATATTTAAGTCTAGGAATAGTGACTAGTAAGCTGGTGCACTATGAGAAGAGTCCAGTACGTGAGTCAGAGATAGACAATCCAGCAACACAAAAAACATGCCAAGCTTTTGAAGGGCAGATTGAGAATACCTTCCAGCACAACATTTGAAAAGCGTCCAACATTTGAATAAATGATAATATAAATGATAAAGTGATAATTGCACAATGTCTTGAATCTAGCTCAACAATTTTACTAAGACAAAACAGAAAATAGATTTTTGAGTCCCAATTTACCTAGAATAGACTGAGAGAGTTATAAGCAGCAAGAGAGACCAGGCTCAGAAGTCCCGTAACACACATGGACATGAGCGCCCCCAATCACCTCCCTCATCTCTCCTGCAGCTCCTAACAGCTCTAGCTACATTCCATTTCTACAGTCACCTATACAACCTGCTCGTGCTTCCTCTGGAGAATAAGGATTGCTTTCATCTTCATCCCAACTTCTCTCGATGCAATTTGTAAAAACCAATATGATCAGTTAGAATAAGTGTCTAATGAAAACGCAAGCTTCAGTGTGTGTGAGACTTCTTCATTTAGTACGTACACAATTATTTCAGTAGCACAGGAACAACCCCCAAAACCTTTATTAAAAGTGGGGAATTTGCTCACATATAATACAGGGTCATCAGTCTAGTATTAGTGTTGTACTTAGCTCAAACATTGAGTTATTTTGGCATTTACAGTAAATAAAAGTGGAGAATTTGCTCACATATAATACAGGGTCGTCAGTCTAGTATTTAGTGTTGTACCTAGCTTAAACATTGAGTTATTTTGGCATTTACAGTAACTGAAGAGCTAAGCAATAATTGTTCAAAACTGAATTATCTAATACACAAGGCAAGCCTCTACACCATCTAATCAAACAGCTAAACTGAAAGAGCTCTTGCTCATTACTACAGGTAATGAATTAGAAGGTTTTGCAGATGTGACCCCTAAAGCTAAAGGTCTACTGGAAAGCAAAATGTGGTATTAAAATATTTAAGTGAAATGGATTGTGCAGGAATACATCATGGCTTCATTTCATACTACAATCACAGCACACAGTAAGATAATAGACCTACAACTCATTTCAGGCAGGAAAACTCAGCTTCTTCAAGAAAAGCCAGCAATCTTTGGTTTGAATCCCTGCGTGGACAAACTCTGTATCAGAAACAGCAGCATCTTCCCATAGCAAGCAGGCTCAGCATGCTCTTTCCTCAGAATGCCTGAAAAATGTTTCCATAATATTAAATACAGCTGTACACTGCTCCAGTGATAACATTCACTCAGCACTGCACACCGATGAGGCTTATTGGCATGTTCAGGAGAATTCCCTTCTGTCACACATTTAGCTGGTACTTCTCCAATTTCCCTCCTATTGACTAGCAGGTTTTATTCACCAGCAGCCAGATCCACCTGGTCAAGCACTTCCAAGAAGAGTGAACTGCAATTGCTTCGCAGGCACACAATCAAGATATTTGCATATTGTGGGTACTTTAACATAAGACTTCCTTCCCCTCTACTGTATATTTTGTATATGCAGTGAAAACATAAAGGAAGTGTTAAAACTTCCTACTGGCACATAAAGTACATACTGTCAACCCTCTATTTACCAGAGGTTTTTTTTTTAATTTGAATGGCTAAACTACATTGGTGACATTCTGTACTTACATTAATTATGGTTCTTTGAGAAGCGGTCTGCCTGCCTCAGATAAGTAACCTTAATAGATTTTGCTATGAAATTCATGTCAAGTCAGTCTTGTTTAAGCTCCAAATAGTCTCTTTTCATATTTCTATTTCCTAATTATTTTTAATTAGCAGACATCCAGGATTAATTTAGCAGTATACTCTCAAAGGAATGCCTACTTGCTATTTATTAACCTAAAAGAGTAAGATGGTAAATAGCTCAACAGAAAACTCATCCATACACGCCTATCTTTGTGTCTCAATCCTAACGTGCTGTTCTGTTGCTGTCAAATATGCCTGTGTTTCTGTACACTAAGGAGAAGGAACCACGACAATCTGTTCTCTCTTTAGAAACACAAGCTGTGTTTAGCTGGCTGAAAAAAAATGTCTGTCAAACTAGTAAATATGTTACAGTACTTGACAATTTCACTTAGTTAAGTTTAAGAAGTGAGCTTTTAGAATTCTTAAGTGAGCTGCATCTCCCTAAGCTTTGCGTGCATGCTTTTTGAACACCAGTAAGATCTCTAACTCATCTCACTAAATATTTAAATGCCAAATTTTTGCCTTCTGCCAGGTGAGGGAGAAAGACAGAGAAACAGCAAACCTACAACATGACATGATAGAGTTAAGGACCCTGAGACTCTCAGCTTTTATCTATTTTGCCAGAAGGCAAAGTTATCTCTGCAAGGAAAACACCCACTACAAATTTCCCACAGTAAATTATTACTTATCAGAACTTGTTTTCTGTTTTGCTAGCAGCCTTGTTACCTAGCCTAAAGTGCAAACTGAAAATAATTTTCAAGTATTCTTTATTTGCCAGATACAACTTCCTTCCAGGTTTATTAGTAGAAGGATTTTTCTGTGTCCTGGAATATCAGAGACAGCATTGAAACGTAAGTTATGTGGTTTGTCTCAAGAAAACACAATGTTCTCTTAGCAACCACTGCTAACTACCAGAATGCTTACTATCTAACAACATCTTGTTTCCCAGGGTGGGGGACATTACCACAAGATGCAAGACACACAAAACAACACTATTCTTGTTATAGTAACAGGACATGACAAGCCACCTTACCTGCTCTTATTCCATATCTCTCCTGCCCAAGGAAAAAGGAAAGAGAAAGAAGGTAGAGCTCAGAGTGGAAAAGTCAAACTAAAGCATGCACTTTAAATGAAGTACATCTTATTCTATGGCTCATGAAAGAATTGGGAAATTTACCCATTCAAGGTAGGGAACATCAACATATAAATGCAACTATTTCAAGTTCCAAAAAGCTCATAGCAGGACCTTAGAGAACAGATTCATAACGCAGAGATTCCCATTCTGTATCCCAATAAAGGCACACAATTCTCTCTTAAGTAACTTTGCAGTTTGCTTTACCTATCTTTGATATATCAAGAAATATTGTCCTACTGTCCATAAAAACACTGTGTTAACCAAGTGCTACAGTAGCAATACCTGGTAGGTCTACATGGCTAGCAATCTGCAGAACTACTTGATAACTTACCAAGCAACAGGACAATCAACTGATCAATTCCACAAGTTTGGTCTTTTCTGAGCTTTAAAAATTGGTCTCAATGTATTTTTCATAGTACCTTACCTAGCTAAACTTATTGGTGACACCAGTTGTTCCTTCATTTCAAGTTTTTACAGAGATTACTGATCTTTCATCATAATATAAGCAGCTATACCAAACACATTATATAGTTTGGAAGCAGCATACAGGAATACAGCCAGATGCCCACCACCAGATGAAAAACTTTAAGTACTAATAACAAAGGTAATGCCACTATTCTATCACAACTTGAGGTCAGCAAATTTGGTACCAGGCAAGATGTTACACCTACTGCAAAACCGTGAACCAGAGTTTAAGCTTTTTTCTTAACCAAAGTTTAAGATTTTGACAGCTTTGCTGTTCCATATCTTCAAAATGAGCCAGAGTTTAAGTGTTATTTTGACAGCTTTGCTGTTCCATATCTTCAAATTACCAAGGCTATTTAAATTAAGTAGTTCTTCCTGATCAACTTAGAATCAGAACTGAAGCTATTTCTGTATCAGCCACTCCTGACATGATATCCCATCAGCTATCTGGATTCTCAATATTTTCATCAGCTTTTTTAGAGTTTATTTTAAGCCACTGCAATGTGTTACCCAAATGCTAATGCCATCCATGAACTCTTCACATCACATCATCTGTATTACGAGTCTTAGCTGAGATTCAGAATCACATACTCATTCACTTAACTAAGGTTCCTACGTAGTGGTTGAAATTCTAACTAATTTTGCTGCTATCAGAAAACTTGCCATGAACTCACTGGGGACATGGTTTAACTACACTTCACAAACAAAAAGGCAAAGTCAAATTTTGGCACATATAAGGAGCTGCATGCACATAGAAATATATAATTAGAACCCTTTCCCTCATTTCAAGATGATGTACATTAAAAATTAATATCAAAATGATAAATATTCACAAGTGAATTCCAAGACCAGTACCTTCACATTCCTTCTTTTTTCCTCAAGATTTTTCCCCATAGGAAAGCTAGAACTGAGTGGTATTCAATTTTTTTGTAAGAGGAACAACTTTTAGATTAAAGGGTCAACCCACATAGCTAGAAATAAACAAGCAGGTTTAAACTGGACAATGAGATTGGTAAAAAAAATACACAAAGGTTAGATATACATTAGGCTTTTAGCAAAGTGCTGTTAGTTCAGCACATTCATGAGAGTTGTAGGTTAAAAAAATAACCTGAAGTCAATATAGTCAACAGCAGCCTTCTGAACACAGGGTTATTTTCTTTTATCTCTTCATAAGTAACAGAAAAGAGAAACTGAATGTCCATTTCATTTATCCAACCATATCTTCTGTCCGCTATTTTCTCACAGAACATTCCACTGTGCTTTCTCAAGTGTAGCTATTTTTGTAACAACCATGTTCTATCACTTGTTCTTTCATGCTCAAAAGCTTCAACTGCCCATGAGATTTATACCTATTGATTGTGAATCCTTCCAAGACAATTGGCCATAGTGCTGTTATACAAATGAGATTCTACGAGAGCTGAAGATGCAAAGATTTAGAGTAGCTACAAAACAAGTTTAAGTACATAAACTACTGCAAAATTGAACATAATAGAAGGTAACTTAAAAGAACAAGAATAAAAAGCAGCACGAAGTACTTCTATGTATTTCTTCACATTTGACATTTAGTCTGTTCAACTTTGTGCAACTAAAAGAATCCGTTTGTTATTGCCTAATTGGTGTTATTGGTTGCTGTGTATACACACACACTTGGTCAGGTTGTACTTATTAAATCATACTCTTCAAGATGAAATAATAAAGCTCTGCTGAATAGATGAGTTCCAAATCTCACAAGAATCTCATTCTGACATCAGAGAATAAGAGGATTTGCATGTGCACTGCAATACACTGCTGTGATTTATTCCTTCCCATGTAGTTTCATGTCGAGTTTATTAAGTCACTCTCGTGTGCCACGGACAGCAGTCACACAACATTAAAACAAATGACTCAACGAGGCACCCAGTGACTTATCTGTTATCAATGCATTATCTGGACATTCTTATTTAAGAAAAATTGCTATCCCCCTATTTCAAAACTGCAGTGTAACAAGTTCATCCTGACAGCTCACTTTTAACTCCCCAAACTCAAAATTGTCTCTGCCTCTCACTAATTTGAAGTTCTTATTGTTTACACCAAGAATTATCTCCCTTTTTGACACTACCTTCAGAGCATTGCACAAAAAGCAAATTTAAATTCTTCAGCAAAATCCTGTTCTTGGGATCCTAAATTCATTTTGCAATCAGAAGCTTTCCTTACTCCATTGCACCATTTCTCATTCACTTCTTCAATAATCCTTTTTCTCATTGTGTATTTGGGTGTCTTTATTAGCTTTTACCAGCCCTGCCCCTTTCACTCCCCCTCCTTGGGGCATAATCCTATAGTATATGTGGTTTTGAAAAGCATATAATAAAACATTATAATACAAAGTACACATTTCCCTTAGATTTTTATGAGCCCTTTAGCTATTCACATGATTTGGTTCCAAGGCAGGCCTTGTCTATTCAGTGATATATGCTTTTTTGTAACTTAAGAGTTCATGAGTTTCTATGTCATTCAGCGGGAAGTCATTTCAGAAGGGAAAGAGCCATTATGGAAAATAGTAAAAACCAGCTTATTACAATGAATTTCTTCAGCAGGTAGACCCTAAAAGTCCAACCATTTGTGGGTTGCCAGTCTTTCATTCTAGACTAAAAGTTTAAAACCAATGAATTAAAGGTAACCAATACAAAAAGAGGACTCTGCTTTATATTTCAGACACTACTTTAAAAGTTACAAATTGACAACTTCAGTATCAGACACAATACCTTCACTGTGTTTTACTTAAAGTACAAAATTAAACACACACCAAAAAAACAGTTTGCAGAATTCGGAATAATTCACCCACAACAACTAATTATTCTTTTAGGAATCAGACCTTGAGGCAAGAGAATGCTATCAAGTGTAAAGACAAACATGTTCCTCCAGCTGTTTGCCATACTTATTGGACATAATAAACTTGATATGCTGGAGGCTATAATTAATCTTTACTAAGTGAACACCCCTCTTATGATTACTTGCCTACTGAGCTGTCTAATGACACTTAAAGCTTTGATACGTAAATAAATTAGTTCATTACGGTCAGACAGTTTTTCCTTTTTTTTTCTAAATGAGATCAGATTTCTTCATGTAGCTTGCCTTACTCAGTCATCACCAGCTGCAATACTTTGACTCCAAAACTGACAGAAGGACATTCCATTTCAAAGCTCTTGACTCAAACTTCCACATTACTATCAATAATTTAATTTGTTATAAAAAAAAGATTTGGGAATCTTTACTGACAAGAGTTCAGTTTTAAAATTAATTATGCTGGAGAGTGACAATATTATTTGTCTTCCTGTTGCTAGATCTCATGGCAAGGCTTATGTCTAATAATTATGTGCACAAAAGTAAAGTTGCAGTGCCCTCTTGTGAGCAGTCAAATATCTTTTTGTAGAAATAGTTTTAGCATTGATATTGTGAGGGTTGGGCAGCATTTGTGCTACAAACTGCCTTAAGTAGAAGCGTGGCACATATACATATACCTTCTCCTCCTAACTGTTCTGAAACTGACAAAGTTGCTCATATTAAAAACCATGAAAGAATATTTTAATTCCACATAAACTCAATAAAAAGGGAAATTAGACTCCTTTCTTTATTCCTAACTTCCAAACAGGATAAACTAAAAACCCATTTCTTGGAGCCATTATCACGGATCACAATCTTTTATTATGTGCTATTGAAAAAAACCACAAAACCACATGCATACACACACAGTGACTCGAGAAGCCTTCCTACAATTTAAACATTAAATAACTGGACTGACAAGGACTGGAGGAAGAGGTAACTATTGGTGGAAGTTTAGAAAAAGAGAAAGGAAAACAGTTTTTAGTAGGGAGAGTAAAAGCAATGAAGCAGTTGAACAATCAAACCCAGTATAACCAAAATACAATCCTAATTCCTAGATGTCCATGGGGAACAATTAGGAGATGGTAATCAAAGTCTGTACAGGCAATGCAATGCATGGCAGGTTGGACAGAACAACTAAAGATTTTCTGTTTTAGTGAACTACAGTTAGAACTCAGCTAAAAGTCAGCAGTTTATCTCTCAGTCATCCTAATGTCAACTTTTTCAGATATTTACAAATATCCAAAAGTTCACTTAAGTTTTATGGCACCAACAGAACACTAAACAAGTGACACAGGACCAGAAACACTACCATACAATTTGTTCTGTTGCCTAGGGCATACATGTTAGAATTAACTTTCTGAAAAGTTCACATGTTATTTGCCAATAAATATTTTGCTAAAAGACTCCGATTTCTCACTTCCCTTGCAGAATCCTGACATTGTACACAGTAATAGCAAACCATCAGGCAAAGACAATGGCCAATAGGCTAAGCTGGCATTACTGTTTCAGTAAGGTTCCTACAGGTAACATTTAAAAAGGTCTTTAAGTTTCATTTCACTATGTTGCACTTTGTGACTGGTAAAGAAGTTTCACAGAAATGAAGCTTAACACAAGAAGTGCATGCCAGAACAATCACAAGTCATTAAAAGTTCATCTTACCACATTAACTGACCACTTGTAAGCATGCGTTAAATATTTTACTTCAGCCCAGAGAGTCAAGGTCCAAAGGAACTTCATTTGTTTCGCCTCAGACCGAAAATATTTATTTCAACTGAATTTAGGCACATGGGTCCAAATTGCTGCAAAACCCCAGTGAAACAAAACCTCTCCTGTGACTTTTTAAAACCTCTGGATGACAGCCACATCTGTTCTGCCTTCAGCTCCCTCTTGGACAGGCTCAGTACTGCAGGTGACAGAAGGGCCACAGCCTGCTCGTGTGGCTCCTGCAGCACTCAGGCTTTACTGGGGATTGCCTAAAACACTTGAGCCAAATGACTGCTGACGTCCATGCAGTTCCTCCCAAATCAGTCCTCAAAACAAGATACTTCAGGACACACAAATCTTAAAATTCTTTGGATTAGAAGTCTTACCATCAGCACCCTGTTGAAAATTGCATGGGAGGCACAGCAGTCACCCAGAACCACTTTGGAGGTGTACTACACAGACCAACAATAATTCTTGTCTAGAGCAGATGATCCAAGTTGATTACTGCAGTGCATACATTAAGTGTTCAACTACACAGTTCACAGGATTCACTAATATTACCAGCTACTCTATGATACCTTAGGAACTAACAAGACAACAATTTGGACAAGCTACATGGTACTGATGAAGTTTACATCGTACCAAATTCATTTTACATAGGACTTCAACTGCAGATCTTTCTTCTACATGCATCAAGTTAAAAGCAAAGGGAAGACAGGTCACTTTAAAAACCCAATGCATGACTGACAAAAAAACCTAAAACTATTTATATTTAAGAGAAGCTGAATTTTAGTCTAAGTTAACACCACATAATTGTTAAGAACACATCCTTGTTTTCCAGTTCATAATTACTTGGCTATTACCTCAGTGCAAATTTGAGGTTCACTTACTGAAGCCAGCACTGACAAGAGATTGGATCACTAGTTCATAGCAAGTTTTGTCAAGCAACTAATGATAATCCACATTTCTCAGCAGACAAAAAGTTGGCTAGTTGGAAATTAAAACTGTTTTTATATTTAAGAGAAGCTGAATTTTAGTCTAAGTTAACACCACATAATTGTTAAGAACACATCCTTGTTTTCCAGTTCATCATTACTTCATTACTTGGCTATTACCTCAGTGCAAATTTGAGGTTTACTTACCAAAGACAGCACTGACAAGAAATTAGATCACTAGTTCATAGCAAGTTTTGTCAAGCAACTAATGATAATCCACATTTCTCAGCAGACAAAAAGTTGGCTAGTTGGTTTGGCATATTACATTACTTAGATTTACAAAACAAATTTCTGAACACATTCAAGATAGCACAGGAGCCTTCTGCAGACATTCTAGGGGTCTAGCACTAGAAAGCCAGCTTCAAGAGCGCAAGTTCCTGCCAGCCCTCCAGTCTGTCTAGGTCTCCAAATGCCAAATGTCTCTTGTCATCGAGCATGTCAACTGGTCTTCCCCAAGTTTTTGGGTCACCTGAGCAATTGATGGGGAACAGATTTAGATGATTTACAAAACAAATTTCTGAACACATTCAAGATAGCACAGGAGCCTTCTGCAGACATTCTAGGGGTCTAGCACTAGAAAGCCAGCTTCAAGAGCGCAAGTTCCTGCCAGCCCTCCAGTCTGTCTAGGTCTCCAAATGCCAAATGTCTCTTGTCATCGAGCATGTCAACTGGTCTTCCCCAAGTTTTTGGGTCACCTGAGCAATTGATGGGGAACAGATTTAGATTGGAGATTAGAAGGGGGTTCTTTACTGTGAGGGTGGTGGAGCACTGGAACAGGTTGCCCAGGGAGGTGGTTGAGGCCCGGACTAGAAAGCCAGCTTCAAGAGAGCAAGTTCCTGCCAGCCCTCCAGCCCGTTTAGGTCTCCAAATGCCAAATGTCTCTTGTCATTGAGCATGTCAACTGGTCTTCCCCCCGTTTTCTGGTCACTTGAGCAATGGACTGCAAACCCCTCTGAATAACTGATAAAGGAGTTAAACAGAACTAAATTCTATGATTCTATGACTGCAAACTCCTCTGAATAACTGATAAAGGAGTTAAACAGAACTAGACTCAGTATGGATGCCTGTGATATTCTATCTATTACCAGCGTTTACACAGAGCATTAAACACGCTCCATGCCCAGTCACCTCACCAGTTTTACACTCATCTGGTTACCCACCCATTCAGAGCCTGAAGTCCTAGCTTTGACACACAGATACTACAGAAAATGGCGTAAAAAGCTTTGCAGAAGTCAATATTAAGTGACTCTGCTCTCCTGTCATCCACAAAGGTAGTAATTTTATCCTAGAAAAATACTCTCTCCCCCACAACATTAGCTCTTGCTTACCAAAATACGGACATTTTTAGCTTCACTGGAAGCTAAAAATTCAGCTTTAAAGGAAAATTAATTAACAGCTTCACAGGAAAAAAAAGTATCTGAATAAAGACCACAAGAGGGCAGCAGAAGCTTTCACACTTATTAACGAGAAGTTCAGGCTGGCACGGCTGGCTTTGAGCACCCATTCACACTGCTCAGTCATGCTCTGCTTCCTCAAGTCACAGCAGATAAATGAACGCCTCACACTAAACTAAGATACCGAACCCAATCTCTTCAAACACCTACCTGTGACAATCGGTCTCTCCTGGGGCAATAAGTACATGCTACGCTACAGCAAACAAGTCACCTTCCAGCATTCATTTATCTGGCTTAGTATTACATAAAGAGTAAAAGGAAAGTAAGAGTAAAGCATAATATAATTAATATTAACAATTTGTTGCCTGTTTTACGGCAGTCCACTTGATACAAAGTCAAGTAACAAACAGCATTTTACACCAAAGGACTACCTTAAAACTTAGCATTTCAAGGTTTTACTTCATATGCTGCTCACAACTGATGACACTATGCATACTAATACAGAAATGTCCATTACATGAAACAGTATTTCCAGTTGAATTTTCAGATGCGCCTAAAAGAACCCTGTACGTAGATGATACCAATATTCATGAGTTACTATGTTTTCGATCAAGTTTAAGGGCCATAAAACTACTGTCTGATTTTTACAACTAGTTTTGGACCACAGAAGCTAGAACTCTACAAGTTTAGTAGAAGTACATAAGCAAATCCCACCAGCCTATTGATAACTATTAGTAACCCTCTTTGTAATGCAACTTTTCTTGACTCTGATTTAGTTTTTCCTTCAGGAGGATTCCTTCCCTACTGCAGTCACAGAATACAGTGGATTACAAACAATTAACTTATTCTTACATGTTATTTTGTACATTCAAACCACCTGAAGATTTTCTAAGCCTCCTTTTTAACTAAAGTGTTTCCCTACCGAGTTTTCAGAATTAGATGAAGCTCTACACTGATACTGCCATTTCTTTCCACTCCTTACAAAACTTTTGCCACCGGCTTTGAATTTTTAACATCTAGCTGATTTTCCCATAGCGTGTGCTTACCGCTTTCACAGGAGTAAGAGCACCAAAATCCTTCAATGGGGAATAGAAGTTACCATTAATCCTTTATCCATTTTTACAAAGGAAATCCTGTGGCTATAAGTACTCAAATACCCCTTCAATAGACAATCTTGTCTCACAACACCTAAACACAGCTCTTTGCATATCCTAACATCAAAAAAAAAAAAAGCAAAGGAAAACAACAGCAAAAAGCAGAATTCAGTTCTAGCAGGAGACCCATTAACATTTCAGTCAGGAGCCACACGCCTACAGGAAAGTTTTTATTGAAAAACAGACGTACACGTGTACTTCAAACCCCTCATGCACTGCCCCACTCCTTTCTCCTCCTCTTAAGAGCTACTTAATCCTTACTTAAGAATATTTAAGAAGTTTTGCTCAAGTCAAGAAACAGTTCTCACCTCTAACAACTTTGGAAGTCACCCAGGAACAATAAACACAAGAAGTTAGCCCTACAGTAAAGAAGTCCTAGTAGAAAGTATTTAACAGCACAAAACTTAAAACAGAATACTACACACCCTATAAATGCTACATTCAAAAGTCAAGTAATAGCAAATCCACTGGGTCTTTATAGATAGAGACAAACAGAAGAGAATTCTTTCCTAAGAAAGACACATTTTCAAAAGACTCTACCACATTCACTTCAAGCATCTTTCTTACTTAGCACAAATCAAAACACCCGCGTTATTATCAGATGATTTAAACTACTTCCATTCCACCTTTAGACTTCAGAAACAACATAAAACCTCTAACGTATTTCTACTTTAATAAAACTTCTTACCTGCTATTTCTACCACTATTAACACCTTCCTTTTCTCTTAAAAACTCCTCTACATTCAGCTACTCTACAGGAAACTGCAGCAAGGCTTCTGTATTATCTTATGTAGCCAAAGGAGAATCAGGTGACCTTAAGTCCTGTGCTCCACCTGGTCATCAAAATTTCCAACTCTGGTCTTAAAGGGCTAGTTTCTTCCTAGCATAAGCGCCTAGAAGGGGCCCTGTATCACCTTTCAGGTGCACAGACTGCATTTTAAATCCCAATTAACAAATCTCCTAAGTCTCAGCACCCACACTCAAAAACTGGCCTCAGCCTGTCAAGATATGAACTTCTGTTCTCTCAAGAGACAATGCAGCAAACCTTTGTCAAAGCTTAAAACTGGTTACTGCCAGCAATCCTCTAAAAACCACGCTTATTAAACTTCTTAAGGAAAACGTGATTTAGCAAGAAAATACTTTTCAGTAAATTCAGATTTAAAATATTTTCCTTTCACACTGCCTATTTGATGAAAGACTTCATTTATCAATATGGTTTTATCAATTAACGATGTACTTGTGGCTGTCACTGTGGCAAGCAATCAAACTACAGATGTAGGTGTTCAAGGAAACAGCAATGGAAGCAGTTTTAGAAATCAGCATTTTGATACCCTAACTGCAGGCTTACTCAATTTACATCAGCAGTTTCCAGCTGCCAGGTGAACATTAGGACATATCATCCTGAAAGTAAAACTTTGTAGCTGCCAAGAGATTTCCATCTTACAAAGTAGATTACTTGCAAATTTAAATAGCAATCAGATTTTCAGTTGTAGTTGTTTATCACAATAAGAAAGGTTTATATGCAGAGTTCCAGCTTCCCCTTCTGATCCACACCCTTGGACGCAATTGTTGACACACACAGAGTCCAAAGAATTTAATTTTTTCCTATTCTAAAAAAGACTTATAACCATACCCTGCTTTACATCTGCCTCACAAGGCCACAAGAGAAACCATCTGCTTCCATGTACGTACTTTGCATCTGCAGTGTTTCACATCTGCAGGTGCAGAGCGTAGCTGCTCATTGCAGTGCATATTCCAGATCTAACAAACCTACAAGCTGCCAGCCAACAGCACAGCAAAACAAGCAGAGCTCCCCACTTTGAACTGTAGGGGAACCTATGACTTTGAATATATTCAGGGGTAAGATGACTTGAGCTCGGCCTCGCCTTGCAGGCTTGTTAATGGCCCCAACAAGTCACCCAGAGGAAGTGTTTTGTTCCCTGCTCACGCTGCAGGTGGCAGAGGCACCGCAGCAGGCTGCCAAAACACCTCGGCAAGGGCCCGCTTGGCGTGGCACCGCGAGCCTTCACCTGCATCACAGGCTCCTACCAGGCTTTTGGAGCCTGTCTACAAAGACACGCCAAGAGTGGCTCTAATAGCAGCAGTCTGTGCAGACAGCTGCTCTTTGCCTTCCCAAGTCACACAGAGTGGCTACTGAGAAGGATCAAAGCAGTCACTGTGGCAACAGTGGAATCTCAGCAGCTGATTCAGTTGCATGTGAACTTCATTCCAGCCCTGACCTCAATACCTCTGCAGCAACTTCCATGGATAATCAAAGTACAGGAAACCAGGCAAGTGCAGCAACTGATTTCCTCTGTTGTTTTTTTCTTGGAAAATTTTATCCCACACTCACAGAAGGGTAAAGGACGAATGCTCTTGTTTTGAGCACACAAGACTTCTCACTCTATAGATTACAATGTTACAAGGCACACACATGGTAAATCCTAAAGCAGAATAAATTGCTGTAGTTCTGTGGGAGTTAAGAACATAAAAAAATGCATGTGTTCTAACTCTGTTGTACATGGGACATCTGAAGAAAAATATTTATGGAAAATAAAGGAGGGGAGGGACACAGTATTCTTCCACTCTTACCAAACCCAACATGTTGCAAGAGTCATCTGTATGCTATGATGGATCAAGGCAATATAATCACAATGTGAAGCAGCAGTGCTGAGAAAACAAAGATCCCATAGAATGCATAAAACCTGCTAAAATTACAATTCTCTGAAACAATAGTAGAATTTCAGGGTGATGATATAAAGTGGCAGAAGTTTAAAACTGCTAAAATTATGACTGTTTGAAACAATAGGACTTTGGGGTGGTGATACAGTGTCAGACGTTTTGATGGAAAGAAAATTTAACATTGCACTAAAGCAATCTCCAAAACTGATGAGAAATTGCCACGTTTAAGAAAACAAAGCCCAAAACAAATAATCAACATTTATCTCTGTACAGTTAAGCAACTTGGGTTTCTTTCTAAATTCTAAGAGGATCCATCGAGACATTAAGTGTTCATGAGATTCAATGTCCTTTTGAGCAACAGAACAACCAGTTGCGCGATCCTATTTTCAGTCATTCATGTGATTTATCCTAAGCCTGTGCTCTCAACTTATGACATTACCCTTCACACTATCTACAGCTGAGAGCCCTTTACAATGTTACAATAGTGTTGATAGCTTTATTAAGGAAGTACTACAATTGGCTGGCTAATTCTAATGAAAGGGTGAAGGCTGCCTTTTTTCCATAAAAGTAGTGGTTTTGGTGTGGAGGTTAGAGAAGGAGAGGTAATGTGTTTTCTTTGATGAAAAAAGAATAAATCAGGTATGTTTGTTTTTTGAAGTTATTCTCAATGGTTAGTGAGAGAAAGGGAAATTAGAAAGAAGGAAAATTTATAGGGCTGACAAAAAAAAAGAAAGTTAATACAACAGCTTCAGAATAACTATTAACAGTAGCCTTTTTGAATAGTTTGAGAGCAAGATTAAAATTTTAGCTATGAAGGAATTAAGAGGTAGGGAAAAAACCAAAGCTGTTTTCGGTGTGGAGGTTAGAGAAAGAGAGACAATGTGTTTTCTTTGATGAAAAAAAAAAAATATCAGGTATGTCTGTTTTTTGAAGTTATTCTCAATGGTTAGAAAGGGAAATTAGAAAGAAGAAAAATGTATAGGGCTGATAAAAAAAAAAAGTTAACACAACAACTTCAGAATAACTGTTAACAGTAGCCTTTTTGAATAGTTTGAAAGCAAGATTAAAGTTTTAGCTATAAAGGAATTAAGAGGTAGGGAAAAAACCAAAGGTGCTGTAAAGCTAAAACATTCAAGTAGCTTGCTGAATGGACTGTTATCTGAACTAATGTTGAATAAGAGCCTGCCTTATGCCGCAATCTACAGAAGCTCAGTTGAGCTATTTAGAAACCCTGAAATCAATCAATCAACTTATTACAATATATAATTGAGCATAAAAGATACACAAGAAGTCTGATATTGGGTGTAATGACAAATTATTATCTCAATATCCTAATTATAGAAGCAACAGGTTGGAGAGAACTGGAAGTATACCTCTAGTTCCCTAAACTACAGAAGGAAGCCTTAGGATGAGATTTCTCTTTACCACTGTGTGTGTAAGTCCTCCCAGGCACAATATCCGAGCGTAGGTAACTCTGACAGGGAATTCTCTTGTATTCCTGGAATTCTTAATTTAGTCCTTAGGTCAACGCAGCGAGAGTTATGTAAGTGCTCACCTAAAGAGCTTTTTCTATTTATATGCCACTCTAGATAAAACTGCAAGCAAGCCCCTTCAGTGATTCTCCTTCCAGCCATGCGAGGAACTCGATCCTCCAGCTCTTTGCTCTGGTCTCTTGCTGCAGGGAAATGAGTCCTGAAGCAACTTTGTAGCTCAAGCCTCTTTAAAAGTTACTTCAGACAATATGAATGTGAAGCGTTTTGTCAACCGCTGCTTCCAAATTTTGATCTTGAAATCAATACTTGGCCTTTAGTGCGCGTTGCTTCCTCTGATTGAAAAAAATATGATGTAAAAGCAGAGAGAGAGGCTTATAGTTAACTTTGTAGGAATGTATGTGCGGTGTCGGCATATCCAAACGATCCATTTGAAGATGGTTTTATTGGTGTGCCTGAAGCTACGCTCGCCCTGTCCGGTGCCCACCTGGATTTACCTCAGAAAGGCGGGAATTCTCCTGGCTCTCCCTGCTCGCACCGGGCCTTCCCTGCGCTATCTTGGTGTTGCCCTCAGCGGGTCACACGAACCGAGATCCTGGTCACGCAGGCTCTCCCTGGAGAGAGGGAGAGAGTCTCGGCCATCTAACCAGCTGCCTCTCAGAGTGGCGCTGTTAAACGAACCCCAAGTGTTGTCATGAGGCCGGCGGAGGCGGGCGCCCTCCTCCCCGTGAGGTAACACCGGGCCAGGCGGGCCGGGCTCTGCCCTCGGGCGCTCCTCAGGAGGCACCGGCCGACGGCGGCTGCCTGAGGCCCGGCGGAACCCCGGGCTCCACCTTCGCGGGGACGATCCGTAGGGCTGCCGCT